>NC_044913.1:12605986-12680652 GCF_001633185.2 Quercus lobata
TGTTTGTTTGTTTTGTTTTGTTTTGTTTTGTTTTTTGTTTTTTTTTTTTTTTTTCTTCTGGTTCTAAAATAAAGGACATAATAATCAAATCTTCTAAAGGGTTCTCCTAGGAGGTCAACTTCTAGATCTCCTGCTTCATATCTTTCTTTAAGTTTTTGCTAGGAAGATTTTTTCTTTCTTGTTGGATGATCTTCTTCAAAAGCTTCTTCTTCTTGACAATCAGCACAATAACAAATATCCCACCAGATATGACCAGAAGGTGATTTACCTTCATAACAAGGCTTTCCATCTTCTCGAAACCCCTTGATTTTAAGACCATTTTCACAAACATATGACACCGACTGGAGCATAGCAATTTGAGTTGGAAAGACCATTACACCTTTCATCTCTGGGGGGCTGTCAAGAATCTTGTCTCCACCTCACCATTTGCTTTTCTAATAAAGAAAGGATCATTTGACTGGATTGGTTTAGTTGCTTGATGAAGCATCTCATACTTCGTAATCCATGATTCTGGAAAGAGAGTAGTCATCTGGTCTCTGTTAAGTTGTCTCGGAACAAACGTACACATAGGTGTTATTCCTGGATCAACTTGAATCAACAAAGCATCATTGGATTGAGCTATGGATCAACTTGAATCAACAAAGCATCATTGGATTGAGCTATGTCTGGTACTGCCATGTCAAAAGCATGAATTTTGAAGTCTATAAGCAAGCTGGTAATGAAGTGTAGCAGCAAGCATGGCTAGCACTAACTTTCCACAGAAGAAAGAGACTCCCTGTAGCCTCTAGAATTTAACTTCTTGATTCCAGATTCTTGGAATATCAAAATGTTGTTATAGGAACAACATTTTGATATTATGAAAGTTATGTTATAAAAAATACTATCTATATTTGTTTTGAATTATTTTAGTCAAATTTTCAATTTTTACTAATTTTATATATTTATTTATGATTTAAATAATTATTAAATCAATTATGATGTTATTACGATTTGACCTTGGTTTGATTTCAGTTTAATTTTAAAAACTTTGAACCTCTCCCTTTTATGGATCATTGAATGGTCCGGGTTTCAAAATCATGTTTTTAAGCCCCATGATCCCGGAAAGGAAAATGATTTTTTGTTTTTTTTTTTGTTTTTGACTCCCATATATCTATTCTATTCTCTTACAAGTTTTTCAACTAACAGATAAATACGTTTTAAAAAATAAAATAAAATAAACAACTCAATTCCACTTTTCATGTTTTACTCCTAAAAAAGTGCTTTTAATATGCCAACATTTTCCACTTTTTTAATTACCAAATTCATTTTTTTATTATTTAAATTTCACTTCCCATGTTTTACTCCTAAAAAATTCTTTTAATTTATTCATTTTTTTATTTTTATTTTTTACAACTGTTTAAAATAAATGAAAATTTTTGACACTTAAAAAAAAAAAAAAAGCCTTATCAGCGTGTCGAGGCTAGTAATTGATTATTCATTTGTCTCAGTAGCTAAAAAGTTGCTATTCAGATTTGGATGTGCTATATCCAGTACCTTTACAACTTAAGAGACTTAAAATATATATATATATATATATATATATATATATATATATATATCATGGTTAGAAATATACCTAAGGATATGTTTGGTTGGAGTGATTTTAGGGAGATCGAAAATGAAGGAGAGAAAAGTGAAGAGAAAATGATGTTTTTGGTTGTTTGGTTGAGGGAGGAAAAGGGGAGAGATTTTAGTAGGTCTCACAAGTTCTCTCATCCTCCTCTAAAACACAATCTCTCCAAATTGGAGAGAAAATAAGAGTGAAAAGTGGGCAAAAATATTTGGACAAAATTGCCCACATTTTTCTTTTTAAATTTTTTTTTTTGGATACCTTAACCTGGTAGTAATAAATGTGGCTTGCCTACCATTTTTTTTTTCTCCTTTTTTTTTTTTTTTTGGGTTTACTGGACTCTAATTTTTCTTTAATATGATGATGTGCGTAGATCCGTGATACACCATACCATACAATGATTTATTTATTTATTTATTTTTACATTTTTTCTTATTTTTTATTGGACATGAATTTTCCTTTTTAATAGTCTTTGGGTGATTGCATTTTTTTTTTTTGGTTGGTTGATTGCGTTCTTTTTTTTTTTTAATTAAGTATTATTTTTAATAAGGACATATAAATAAATTTTATACAAATTTCATTTCGCAACAATCAAATTATTAAAAAATATTATCAATAAGCTAAAAATAACAATTTAAAATTATATGAACTTATTTACAAACTTATACAATCCAATCTCTGTATACATATTGTACGGCACCTAATAGCCAAGTCCATTTGGGCCTTGGGCCATGAATCAATGATATAGGCCGGGGGTCCAACCTCTGCACCGTCAAAAGCCCCGTCCCAAGCCCACAATAACTACTAGTCTAAACTGGGTGTTGTCCGAATACTTGAAAAGTGAATTGCGGGTGCCCTGCTCGCATACTGCCCGAGAAACCATTCCTGGGCGATATACACATGCTTGGTCATATCGCCATTTGAGTACTCGGCAGAACCCTAGGAAACTCCGCTGCCGAACACATTTGTTATAGTGGGAACCGTTTCCAAAGCCACTCATACCTAAACATCTACTTAAAGTTATCGACATTGGACCACTCTTTGCATTAGTTAAAAGGATAATGATGATCACTCCATTAACAATGGGCTATAAATAGGAGAAACGAATGAATGAAAGGGGGATGCAATTTTTTGAAGAGAAAGGAGAGAGAAAGAGAGAGTCTGAGAAGAAGAAAACGTAGAATAAGAGAGCAAAGTGGTCTCATTGGGTCCCTAAGTCTAGAACAACCCAAAGTAGGATACCCAGCCTATCGTACAAATAAGTTGTGAGCCCAAATAGCGGTTTGGCCCAGCAAACCCCTTTTTGGTGCGCACACATATAAAAATATGTATAGTTAAATTAAGCCTAATGTTCATGAGCTTGTTCACGAATATATTTTTATTTTTGAGTTTGGCTTGCTTAGTAATCGAGCCTAAATTTGGACTAAACTTGGTTTGTTTACAAACGAATATAAACAAGCATTTTCTTGAACATAATTTATAGATAATTTGATTCATTTACAGCTTGACTTGGGCATTGCAATTTTCCAAACTTTATATAATTAAAGTCTGTACTGTGCAGAGTGCTTAAGCAAACCACATCAAGCCAAAGAACGGTAGGCATGGCTGGAAGACGCAGAGACTCAAACTCGGAGAGAAATCGCGAATGTGATGCCAATATTAACACTGGAAGGTTGGTCTACTTTCTTATTCATTTTCTTCTATACTCTGCATATACTATATATCATTAAAGCCAACTTCTTCCTAGTTAAACATTATTGGTAGCTTTGAACCACCCAATGAGCTACTCAAATCTCATTTCCCAAGACTTGTGTGCCACATAACATGAAAGGCTCACCGTGTCGTCTTATTCCTGAGATAGCTAGCGTGTCTTCCCGGTCCTCCAGGCTCCATCCCAGTTGCAATTCACTTGCTACTTTCACCATGCACGACTCTTACCTCCATGAACTTAGCATGAAACTTTTTTTTTTTTTTTTTAAAAAAGTAGATTTTGTTCTTTAAAAAAAAAAAAAAAAAAAACCACTTTTGAGTTGGATTTTGATTCTCACACATCCACCGTTTCACATCTACTTTTACGTGTAAAAATGTAAACATTCTTACATGTATGTGTGTGAAATGAGAATACATTTAATATGGACTTGATACATACCCTCACTAATTACACCCTCTAATGGCAGTATGCCACACCAGTATTTTACTAATACATGATATAGACATGCCACCCACAATCATTCCTTCTTATTACACCGTCAATTTTTGGGTCCGTTTTGGACTCGATGTTTGGGATATATATTTGTCACTTTTTATCATTAGGGTATTTTATACCATTGTACTGTAGCCATCTCTGCATTTTTCTCCTTGACATGGTGAAAATTGCTGCGACTTCGTAGACATATGCATATTGTTGAACCACGTAAATTTTTGTCTACTGTAATTGTGCTTTGCACATTTTTTTCTTCTTCTCCATTTTCGTTTCTTCCAAGTCTGGAATTTGTTTAAATTCCTAACACCAACTGGTACCCAACGCTCTTGCCAAACTTTAATATTTACTCCATTAATTTCCCACCCTCCAAATACAACTTTTCTTTATTACCTCCCTTGCCCCAGCAATGCTTCTCCAAGTGTAAGAAAAGGTAGGCCTGATTGGTACATTCATAAAATTCCCTTGAGAAAAATATTTTGCTTTAAGAATCCTAAACACCAGAGTGTTCCATTGTCATTATTCTCCAACGTTGCTTCGCCAACAAAGCCATGTTGAAAGTCTCCAAATCCCTAAAACCCAATCCCACTTCTTAGACTTCTACCTTTGGTTCAACAAGTTTATCACACCGAATCCAATGCATTCCTTGGCTTGTTGTTCCTTTTCCCCTCCAAAAGCTCTAAATCATTTAGTGAAGATCATTGCATAATGTGGTAGGTAATTTGAACACATTCGTTGTATAGGTTGGGATTGCCAGTTCCACTGCCTTGATAACACTTCTTTGCCCACTTTCTTGTACCGTCTTAGTTCTTCCACACCTTTTCGTATACTTCTGAGTGCTTGTATTTTTTACTTCCCTATAAGAGAGGGTAGCCCCAAGGACTTCTCATGTTGCTAAATTTGTTGTACTCCCCACATTTGCCTTTATTACTTCTTTGCATCGGTGCTTGTTTCCTACTAAAAAATTAGAAAAAAAAAAAAAAAAAAAAAAAAAAAAAAAAAAAAAAAAAAAAAAAAGTTAATAGGTATGTATTGGTTTAGATACTATTTTTAGAAAGTTTTTATTAGAAAAGAAAGAAATAATTGACTTTTATACCGTTTTTTATATTTTTCATAAAAGTTGTATTAAAATTTTCTTAAAATAGTATATTAACAATTGCTCTAAGGACACTCATTAACATAATCCAAAAAATAATATTGTTTTTCCCCTGTTCATATGTTGTCCTAAATCCCCTTCACATTTTCCAAGGATTTCTTGAATTTTTTGACAAGCTTGCACCGAAGCTTGAGTGAATTAACAATAGACTATCATCTGCACAAAAGGAAAAGGTGTGTTAGTTCCGGTGCCCTTCTAGCTATCCTTACTCCTGGAGAGATTGCTTTGATTGCTCTTTTCGAAATATGGCTGAAAGAAAGAGTCCTCTAGTTGGAATAATTATTTCTCTTGGTATGCCATTTACTAGAATTGAATACGGAACGGTGGTAATGCATTCCATCATGAGATGTACCCATCTCTAGTGAAACCCCAACTTTAACATAATCATCTTTACAAATAATCACTCTACCCTCTCATAGCAAGCTTTACTCATCTCTAATTTTGTAGCCATAGTCACAACCCTACCTTTTCTTTTTGTTTTTCATGTGATGTAAAGTTCCAAAGGCTAGTAGGACATTGTCTATTATGAGTCCACCAGGTACAAATGCACATTGAAAGTTAGAAATGATTTCAGGAAAAATATTTTTTGATAATTTCACTAGAACTTTAGACACTTAAAAAAAAATCACAATCCACAGACTAATTGGTTTGTAATCTATGATTCTTTTAGGATTTTTTGTTTGGGATAATTACATTTTATTACCTTAAATTATACTCCAATTAGAGCATCTCCAACAGGGCTGGCCATCTCCAAATTTTGGAGAGAAAAGCCACTGTTCACACAAAAACAGCCCTCCAACAGCCTCTCTATCTCCAAAAAAAATTTTAGATTTGCTACAGTGACTCTCCAGGCCTGGAGAGCACTGTAGCAATCACTGTAGCTTATGCAAACATTATTTCTCCTTAAACTAATCCCGATTGAATTAAAAAAATATTTTTTTCTCTTTCCTTCCTTTCTCTTTCTTCTTCACTCTCTTTCTCTCTTCTTTATCTCAACGGCTACAAAACGCAGAATACAATCCAAACACGAAAACAATTTTTCTCATAAACCAAATGAAATCAGAAAAAAAAAAAAAAAAAAAAAAAAAAAAAAAAAAAAAAAAAAAAAAAAAAGAGAGAGACCTATTCATGAGCAAAAGAATTAATTCAATCTCAATAATCACAACCGATTAAAATTTTTAATTTTCACTCAATAATCACAACGGTAACAACAGAACTATTCTTGATCTTTTCTCTCAAACATCTCTAAACTCAGTCTCAATCAAAATACAAACTCAAATCACAATTTTAAAACTAATCAAATTAGAACCAAAAAAAAAAAAAAAAAGCAAAGCTGTCCCATCTGAGCCTTGGTGGGGAGGAGGATATGCGGTGGTGGGAGAAGGACAAGCGGACGATCTTCATGTGTGAGAGAGAGCTCCAGCCAAAGTGCTGCTAGAGAAGAAAAAAAAAAAAAAAAAAAAAAAAAAAAAAAAAAAAAAGTGCTCTAGAGAAAGTGCTAGAGAAGATGGAGATAAGGGAAAGGTGTGGAGGAGAAAAAAAGAGGAAAAAAGAAAAGAAACGTGTGGAGGAAAAAAAGAGATAAGGGAAAAATAAAAAAATCCTAATTGAAAAATACTACCATAATATTTTTACAATATTTTCACAATAAATTTTAAGTAACAAATTGTTATTAGTTAATATTGGCGAGTAAAAAAATAATTTCAGTGGTGGGTTCAAATTAAAACTAATAATAACTTTCCACATAAATTTTGTTGTGAAAGTATTGCGTAAAATGTTGTGAAAATAACACTTCTTATTGAAAAATATAGTTGTTAAAAAAAGAATAAATGATGATTAAAAAAGAATAAACAATAAATGAAGAAATAATATTTAAATGAGATAGAGAGTGGGATAGAGAATCTGTTGGAAAGTGTATTTATTGAAAAATATAGTTGTTAAAAAAAGAATAAATGATGATTAAAAAAGAATAAACAATAAATGAAGAAATAATATTTAAATGAGATAGAGAGTGGGATAGAGAATCTGTTGGAAAGTGTATTTGAAAAAGTGGGTAGCTAAAAGCTAAATGTCACTGTTCATTCTCCAAACAGGCAAAAATTAGGCAAAAATTTGGAGAGGCTGCTGGAGATGCTCTTATGCTTTGCATTCTAAAATTTTTAAATGTACAGTTAGCACATTAAACTATGACCCGTGTTATAATTTGCAACTTGACATCAATTCTATTGTTATCTTGGACGAAAAACCCAAACACATGTGAATCACATGACTCATTTTGGTCTTTTTGACATTGTGCCACTTAAGCAAGAGTAATGTGCTTCACACGTGATTGAGTTTTTTGTTCAAGATAAGAGCAAAATTAACAACAATTTGTAAAGTATAACATGGGTTATAGTTTAGAGTGCTAACTGTGGATTTTGAAATTTTAGGGTGTCAAGTATAAATTGGGGTATAATTTAAAGTTGTAAAATGTAATTTTCTCATTTTGTTTTGGGGATAAGGATAATGTGAGTATAGTTTATGGCAGGTAAAATTTGACTAGTGTTCAGTGTGTGTAAAACGGCAGTAATTACATCCTGGCCTACAATATGCCAATACTGTTGGTAGGAAAACACAGGCATACCGTTTGGTCCTAAGGATTTGAGTGGATGCATTAGGTGCAACACTGTGTACACCTTCTCTGTTCTGAATTCTTGTAGCAACCTTTTGTTCATGTCCTCACTCCTCAGTGACTCGTCTCTCCGTAGCTTCCAAGATGTTGTCCATATTATTATTCGTTTAAATTTTTCCTCTTCCTCTTGCCATTGACCATCCTCATCTTGTAATCCCACTATGGTGTTTTTCTTTTTCCTTTGACTAGCCTTGTGATGTGATAAAAAAAACTGTGCTTCTGTCACCTTTTGCAAGCCACTCAACTCGGGATCTTTGCCTCGAATAAAGTTCCTCTAAGTTCATCTATTTCCTCCCTCAACTTCTTTACACTGCCTTATTTACCCAACTACTGCCATGTCATCTTTGTAATTCCTTGAGTTGCTCTTGTTTCTCTTTTAAGTTATTTTTTCCTCTACCAAAGGCATCACCACTCCAAGCTTGCAATCAGCCCATACAAGTTTTACACTTCATTCGAGAGGAGGGAAAGGAATGGAATGAAAGAAATAATTTCGAAATATTCCTCTTATTCCTTTATTTTGGAGAATTAATCAAGGGACCATTCTCTTGTTTTGAAGTTAAAGAGAGAATGATTGACATTAGTAGGAGAGAAGCCACATTAGTCATTACTTTATATTAGCTCATAACTCCATGTATATGCATGAATATACTTAAAGATATATGATAAGATGCATAATATAATTCCTATATATAATTGGGAAATGCTAACGAGTGCTCTTAGGGCATTGGTTAAAAATCCAGTTAAAGAAAGTTTTTATGGAAAAAAAAAAAAAAAAACAATTAATGTTTTGACAACTTTTTTCATTTCCCATAAAAGCAATGTCAAAACTTTCCTAAAATAGATTGTTAATAAGTGCTCTTAGGGCACTCGTTAGCATGACCCTATATAATTTAAATACTATTAATAGTCATTTTTATATTTTATTAACTCTTTAAAAAAATTTGAAGGATATTATTAGGTATAAAATGTAAATTATCCATGTTTTTTAAAAAAAAAAAAAAAATTATTGTGAAGCATTTTTTTTTCTTACGATTCATTTATTCTAGACTCTTTGGTTTTTGTACTTAATAATTCACTTGAATGAATATTTATGATGTGGTCTCATATTTGATTCTAAAATTAAGAAATAAAACTCTTTAAGAATAAATAATTTAGGACAAATGACACAAAATTGAAACTCTAATTTAGAATTCTAATTTGAGTTTCTCTCAGTTTCACCTATTATTATATATATAGATTTCTTTAAAATCTCAAATTTTCATTTTCTCCAAAATTGGGAGAAATTGGAGGGATTGGTAAGAGGTTTAATGAAATTTTCACTAAAATTCCTAAAATCCCCTTATATATTCAGTCCTATATTAAAAAATAAAAGTCTCACAATAGTATTGTTGTAGGGACACGATTATTCACAACCCAAGAATGACATTGGGCTCGTATGTAAAGGGCCCGAACAATATAATTTGTAGATTGTGGGCTTGAAAGGCTAGACCTTAGTCACCGGACAGCGGTCTGGTCGTGATTTTTATGGAAGCTTATACGGGGGTGGACTTGGCTTGACTAGCTAAGCCTTCCGTCGGTGCGGCTTGTAGGGTTTAAGTCCTCGGACCACGTCCAAGGAGTGTAGTGTCCTTTCCCTTCTCCCTTTTGTAGGATTTCTCCCTCCTGGGGTATCCCCCTTCCCCTTGGCTCTCTTTCCCTTTTATACTAGTGTTTATTTCCCTTTCAGTGTCCACGTGTAAGTTTCACTTTCTGGGGTATAGACCTGTCCTATCAATCCATACATAGAGTGGTTGGGGGTGGTTGGAAAAGTTAAATAGCATGGTTTGGAGTATGGGCCTGTCAGATGCAGGGTTCTATACTACGGTGTTGGCAGCTTTCTCCCTTGTCCTGCCCTTGTGCTGAGTTTGTCCTTTTCTTCAGGCGTTTTGTGAGGTGCCGAGCATAAGATCGTCCTCGGCCATATATTTAGGCTTTGTCTGGATTTTTACTTTGCGTCCTCGGAAATTATTCTCCTTGGCTTGGATCTTGGGCCCTATTATGAAGTGGGCCAGGACCACAAATTCTCGGGCCCCACAATAGCCCCTCAAAATCCTGCTGCCCGACCTCCTGGTTGGGGAGGGGGGTTTTGGTGATGTCGAGCTCAAACCATGGCTTGCCCAAATTCTGTACTTTATTGATGTTGGTGTTTTTCCATTTGCATGGGAGATGTGCCGAATTATGAGACATCCCTCTAGATTTACTCACGCGGCGTCCTCGACGTTTCAGTGCTCGAGGTGCGCCTTCATGAGGATATTCAAATCTTATGGTTGCAGACGGTGTTGGAAATTGAGCCAAAACCGTCTTGTCTGTAGCATTTCTTGGAAACCTGCATAAATTAAATACCACCAATTTGCCCTTTATATAAGTAGGATAGGAGGTTACTCCCCTTACATATAAACCCTTCGGCCCCTTCAAATTCATAATCCTTCAGCCATACTCACAGTCTTCATCTCCAGTGCAATCCACCCTTAGAGTAATATGTTTAAGGCACGGGTGGGGGTGAAGGAACCACACCCACTCCAGAGGCACCGGATCCTTCCGAGACTCAAGGTGGTGCGGTCTGGACAGGGGAGACACAGACTCAAGATAATCCTCCGTTTTTACAAGGTGGGGGTGATATCTCTATCTCTTTCAGTCAAAATCCGAAGCAGGTACTGGTTGCATCAGATTCTTGGTGCAACAGCAGTAAGGTTTTCCGTCGTCAGCACCATCTGCTCTATCGCGAGCGTGGCTAACATGGAGGCTCATCAACTTCCTGTGTGGCCACCTGCGAACACCCCGCTCCCTGCATCTTTTCTTCAAAGGTGCTAGCCCCATGTTAGGTTCTTTTGCTGCCTGAGTTATGGGCATGTAAAAGTATTGAGGAATGGTTTCCTTAGACAACGTTTTGGAACTGCTGCATCTCTCTTCTTTGCGCCTCTTCTTCTGTTTTTTCTTTATTTCCTTGTATCTTTTCTTTTTGCTTATGTAGTTACTTTTTAGTATAAGCTTATTCAAGCTCTTTCATTGTACGTTGTACTATTTCTTTGTCTTAATAAAAGATAAATCTGTTTCCTTCTAAATACTTTTCTTTTCTACAGCAATTACTTTGTGAATGGGTGTACTACATGTGTATTTTCCTTTAACGATACTTAGGGCAGGAAACCTTGTAACAAAAAGCTATTAATTTGAACTTATCGACATTATCAAATATAATAATGCTAACCCACAGTAGATTAAACTTATGAGACTAACCGAGATAACAGCTGAGTGCTCCGTAATGCGTGTGAGGCAGCCGTCCGAGAATGAGAAACTCAAAATAAACCATCCGAGAGGGTTGCCGAGTAGTGAGGGGCTTTGGCCGTGTTTTTGATAACACCTGGCCCTATCACAATCGCATTAGTTCCCTTGGTATTGAGGATCCGAGAATAGACTGGGGATTCCATTCGGTCTAGGGATCAACCCAACTATTAATGGGTAACTCCTCTTCGGGGTAGAGTCTGAGGGCCATACAACGTCCAGGTTGTGTCTAGAACCTTTATTTTTTTCTTTCAAGTAGTTGGTTTCCCCATAGGCTTGAGTCCGAGGACCATACAAGGCCTTGGTTCTGTCCAAAACTTGTATTTTTTCTTCTAAGTAGTTGGTTTCCCCATAGGCTTGAGTCCGAGGACCATACAAGGCCTTGGTTCTGTCCAAAACTTGTATTTTTTCTTTTAAGTAGTTGGTTTCCTCATAGGCTTGAGTCCGAGGACCATACAAGGTCTTGGTTCTGTCCAAAACTTGTATTTTTTCTTTTATTTAGTTGTTTTTTTTTTTTTTTTCGAAGACTAGCCCCTTGACCAAGGTGGGGGGGTGTTATCTTGACGTTGGAAGCCCCTAGAGCTGCCCGTGCCATTGACACTGCGAGGCGTAGCCCCTAGCGGAAATTTATGTCGGGACAACAACAGCGTGTTGCCGAAAACGGAGGAGCTTTCGTAGATCCTTATTTGACAAAGGCTTGACTCCGCCACCACCTGTGCCAACGCGCAAGCCTCCCCACAGACGGCGCCAATTGTAGGGATACGATTATTCACGACCCAAGAATGACATTGGGCTCGTATGTAAAGGACCCGAACAATATAATTTGTAGAGTGTGGGCTTGAAATGCTAGACCTTGGTCACCGGACAGCGGTCTGGTCGTGATTTTTATGGAAGCTTATACGGGGGTGGACTTGGCTTGACTAGCTAAGCCTTCCGTCGGTGCGGCTTGTAGGGTTTAAGTCCTCGGACCACATCCGAGGAGTGTAGTGTCCTTTCCCTTCTCCCTTTTGTAGGATTTCTCCCTCCTGGGGTATCCCCCTTCCCCTTGGCTCTCTTTCCCTTTTATACTAGTGTTTACTTCCCTTTCAGTGTCCACGTGTAAGTTTCACTTTCTGGGGTATAGACCTGTCTTATCAATCCATACATAGAGTGGTTGGGGGTGGTTGGAAAAGTTAAATAGCATGGTTTGGAGTATGGGCCTGTCAGATGCAGGGTTCTATACTACGGTGTTGGCAGCTTTCTCCCTTGTCCTGCCCCTGTGTTGAGTTTGTCCTTTTCTTCAGACGTTTTGTGAGGTGCCGAGCATAAGATCGTCATCGGCCATATATTTGGGCTTTGTCTGGATTTTTACTTTGCGTCCTCGGAAATTATTCTCCTTGGCTTGGATCTTGGGCCCTATTATGAAGTGGGCCGGGACCACAAATTCTCGGGCCCCCACAATTGTCATAAAATAATTCTATACATTTCCTTATGTTACACTCAAATAAAATTACTTACCTTTTATTCATTTTCATTTATTTATTATAAAACATCCAAATAAGATTAATTTAACTCCTTTTCATTATTTTATAATTTAGTAATTCCATTTCTTTAACTCCTAAATTCCTAATCAAAGTGTTAATTTTTTCTTCAACCCAAGCATGTCCCCTTCCTCCATTGTTGTCAGCCAAGCATTCTCCATTCTGGTGTCACATGATTCCTCACAAGCCCATGCAAGTTCAAATCGAATTGGACAAAAATCTCTCCTTGTATTGCTTTGCACCTCATATTTAAGCATATATTGAACATGTCTATGATCCAACCTGGATGATGATATATGATTCACCATCGCTGCCAAAGAAATCTAACCAACTTATATTTGTTTCCACTCTATCAAGGCAAAGCTGAGTATAGGCTTCTTCTCGACGACAATCACCTTAAGGTTGCATTTGGACTTGAATTTGGATTTGGATTTGGATTTTAAATTAATAATTTCAAAATGTCTTGATTTTAAATCCATTAATTTTAAGTGTTATTTCAAATTTAAAGAGTTTAAATCTTTAAAATCCTTGGATTTGTGAAAATCCAAATTCTTGCCATTTTTTAAATTGTCTAAACAAAATATTTGAATTTTAATTACCCAAACTAAATCCAAATGCCTAAATCATGCTTTACAAATGCAGTTTAAGTGAATTTTGGGCCTCTACATCTGATATGTTTAGAAAATCTGTGCTCAGGGTATTCCAAAAGGCTGCTATTTGTCCTTGCATGTGTTCGCGTTAACCCATTTTTTCATGCAACTCTAGCATTTCATTGAAATCCCCTGTTACTGCCTACGGTAGTTGACTCTGATGTCCCAATCTTTTCAATAACTCGCAAATCCATTTTCATCCCGCATGAGAAGGCAAACATCTGGTGAATTCAAATAACGTCATTCATCTTCATCAAAAAAAAAAAAATAACGTCATTCATCGAGCCGCAGAGGTTGGGGATTTAGAAATTAGTGCGCCATTTGGATCCCCTGCAATAATTGCATGATGTAATTACTATGTAATTGTGAGATGTAAAATTTTGAAAAAAAAAAATGTAAAAATTTTAAAGGTAAAAAAATTATCTAATCTACGGGTTGAGATTAAAATTGAATTTTAAAATTTTAATCTTATCCATTAATTCACTATTGTATTGGAATCTGTAAAACTTAATTCTGACTGAAATTATTCCTATCATAATCCTCTTCTCAGCAAGTTTTAATCCCTCTATTTCTTTGTCATTAAATTTACAAATTTGATTGTTTCTTGGATTTATTTTTGTTTACTAATTGGTTTTCTTTTTACTTTTTTATCAGCTCTGACACAAATGCGTTTGTGAGAAGGATCGTGGTTCCAATTTTGAATGCCTTCTATGGCCTAAGGTATGGGTTCTAGGTTTATTATCTCTTCCTTTGTTTTCAAATTTTCAAATTTGATTGCTATTTGGATAATTGGATTAATTTTTTTTAATAATTAATTTTTTGCCTTTTGTTTTCTACAAGTTTCATCTTAAATACGGCTGTGAATTTAGCGACCAGATTGAAGGATTCAATTTTGAAAGCTCTTCATCAACTGTTGAATAGGTTTGCATTCTATGTTTAATCTCTCCATTCCTTCGTTTTTCAAAATTTCAAATTTGATTGTTACTTGAATCTCTCTGCTGAACAGGTTTGGGTTCCAGCCTTCTAGGTTTAATCTCTCTATTTATGTATCTATTTTGGCACACAACCTAAATAGATACATAAATAAATAAATTTGTATGTGCTATCTATTAAGTAAGGTGATGGGGTGACGCTCTATTAAGTTTGATAGACCCTTCTAAAAAAACAAAAATTATAGAGCATCATGCCTTACCCAATACCCATTTCAACAAATACCCTCTTGAGCAATTTATCATATTTCTCATTAAAAAATTTTAACAAATTAAACAAGATGTAAATAGAGTTGTTTATAGAAATTTGGTTCGTCTTACTGAGAACAATATTCTAGATGCATGAATTATTTGAGACATATAAATCAACCCACTTTGTTTAGATAATATTTTACCATTTTATTCATCAAGAAAAATATATATTACCATTTTGACTAGTAGGTCTACATATGGATTGATGTTGATTAAGAAAGCCATAAGTTCAAGTGGATTAGAGTAGGTTAAGGCCTTGACATTTTTACATCCTTGGACTAGTTGACTTGCTCCTTATAGAACATTTTAAAAAAAAAAAAAAAAACTCTTGAATTGATTGTAATATTGGACTAGCTAATAGGACAATGATTATTCTTAATCCTAGATGGGTAAAAAAGTGTTATCAGTGGTGAATCTAAATTATAACCAATAGCAACTTTTTTTCCTTTTCTTTTTTGAAAAGATAACCAGTAACAACTTGTTACATAAGATTTGTTGTAAAAATATTGTTGATATAACATTATTCTTTTTAATATATATATATATATATATATTTGGCTTTAAATTCTATTTTACATTTAAACTTTCTATTTAAAGTGTTCATTAAAATCTTGACATATTATATTTTCTTTAAGAGATACGCTACGTCCACAATATTTTCACAACAAATCATAAGTGGTTAGTTGTTATTGGTTCAAATTTGAACCTAACACTAAAATTACTTTTTTGCCCCAACAATAACAACCAGTAACAACCTGTCACTTAAGATCTGTTGTAAAAATATTGTGAAAATATTGTAGACATATCATTTCTCTTTCTTTAAATGTTAAAATATATAAATCAGCACATAGAAACACAATTGCAATAAATACGTAATGCTAGAATATATAATTTCATATATAAAGATACTAACTATTAATTAATAACTATCATGAGTAACCAGCTGCATGCTAAAAAAAAGAAAGAAAGGGGGGAAATCATAGTATGTTACTTTCTCATGTATTACATGAGTTACCATGAATAAATTTTTGTGAGAAATACATGCATTTAGAATATATATGTGTGTGTGATTGACTTTGATTAATCTATTGTTGATCCATAGCTAATTACAAAGTTTTGGAATTAAAGCTTGTTTGTTCTTGTTTATATTTCAACATAAATACTAATGCATGTACGCGGAACAATAAGTCTTATATCTGGCCAATATATATAAGATAAGACAAACTGTCATAGATTATTTCTACTAGTAAATGTGAATGAAATGATATTGTTAGTGGCTTGTTCATATCTTCACGTTGAATTGTGCTCATTCATCATTGTGGTAGATTTGGGAGAGAAATCTAATAAAGCTGAAGGTTTTTTTTTTTTTTTAGAAGTTAAGTGGATTTTGACTTTCTTATTTTTGGAAGCAAAAGTAATATTAAAGCTGAAATATTTTTTGTTTGTGTATGTGCCAGGGATGAACCACACGGTTTCTTCCAAGCATTTCATGCCCTTATTGCCTTCCTCGTCTCATTTTTGGCTTCAAGTCTTGAGCATCTCACCTCTTGAAACACATTTTGCCACTGTCTTGCTTTTCATCATGGCCGCAATCCTGTATAGCATTGCATATATGGAGATAAAACTACAACCTCAAGGGGCTGAATATCTTCTCCTATTCAGGTTCTTCTGTCTGGTTTCTGGAATCATTGCTGTTGAGCTACTTATCTCAATAATCATTTCTCCTTTTTGGCTGTTCATGGTTAATTTCTTGCAAATCCTGATTGTAGGGGTATTGTGTTCATACAAACAAATATATCAGTTTCTCTACTACACAGCTAATTTAATTTTCAATGCAGTACCAAGCTTGCTTAAAAAGATTTATCAATTAGTTTGTCAGATATATGACTGGCTCCTACAGATATGCCAATCTGCAGCTTTTCAAGCATTTTTTTCAGGGGAACGAGAAGACGATGATAATCAGGGGGTAGAAATTGTTTAAATGGCCTGTTGTGTAAGCACTACATATAAGTGAGCAAATTTTTCACATATGTAATTTTCTGTTTGTGGAAGCTTGAATCTATTTGTATTTTATTCAAAGTGTGCTCAACTATACTAAAGATCTCACATCCGACTGCTAAGATAATAAAGTTTACGATGCAAATTTTCAAATTTCAACAATTAGGTTTTTATAGTTAAAAGGTTGTGGAAAACAAGTTTTCCATTTATTTTTTTCTGTGACAATGTAAAAACCATAGAAGCCAGAACATTAGAACACCACATCTGACTTATGCCTGTCAAGATGCGGGAATGGACCCTTCTAACTGATATTTGCACACCACCACTTGATAGGAGTATTGGCATCAGCTAGACAGCTACCCTAAAATAGGGTAAGGGAGCAATTTAGACTCCCTACTGGCTACTGGTTACCTATTTTAGAAGCACTGTTCATTCCTAAACCAGTATGTGATTATTTTTTGTGTCTTTATAACTGAAATAAAGAAAAGTTTGTGGTTTTTAACACCAAAAAAGGAAAAAAAAAAAAAAAAAAGGAGTTGGTGCTTTGAAAAGTGAAAAATAATTTTAAAATGAATGAAGAAATAATATTTAATTGAAATAGATTTATTTAAAAAAAAAATCTAGTATGGGAATTTTAAAAGTGATTCTTATCATAAAATATGGAAAAAATTTTAGGTCTGTTGATGCCATTAATGAAGTTTGTGATTCTTTTTTTTTGCAGAAGAGTCATAATGGTCTAAGAGTTAAATTGATTTCAGTATCCTTTTGTGTCACATTCCCAAGAGTGGCATCCAGGTAATACTTTATTGCCTGATCTGTCTTAATTTGCACACATAAGCAGTTGCCCTCCATTTGATTCTGTAGGATCCTGCTCCATCTAGCATTAAAATAACTTCTCACTGCAGCATTGAAGTTGAGTCAAAAAATATGTACTACAGAAATTTGATCTGCCACTCTATAGATTCCACTACATCATCCACCATTCCTAGTTCTTAGAAATGGCAAAATTGAATTTGGACCTGATAACCTGACTTGAACCTGAAGAAAAATACCAAATCTGAACCCGAATTCTTTTACCCTAAATAAAAACGAGTTGGTCGATGCCCCGACTCGTTTTTTAGAACTATTTTTTTATTTTTTATTTATTTTTTTAACTTCAAATTCAGATCTGGCTGGCTGGTTGTTTGCTGTTTCTGCTTTACACTGCTTAATGTAAGGGCGTCCTTCCTTCTTGAGCAGTGGGTCTTCTTATTTGTTGAGTTTTGGTAAGTTTTTCGCTTCTATTATTAATACAGTAATGTTTCTATCACTATGCAGAAACAATGCCTTCGCCATTACCAAAAATGATACAAGAAGCCAACCAAAACCTGCAGAAAATGGGAATGTAAAATCTGGCAGTGAAACGGAAAGTCACAAAGGAGGCTTATGGCAATGGCAGCATAAAATCTTCTATTTCGACAAAACGCTGAAGTGTATCCAAGACCCTGTGCAGTCATTTCTGGTACCTTATTAAGGTTTTTCCCAATTTACAGGTCAGTGTCAATTGTAATGTCTCATTATGAGGCCTGGGCCGGTTCCCATCTTCACCTTGTCGCCCACGCTGAGTCAGGTTTCGGCTAGCTAGAGATGGCCCCAGGCCCAGCCCTTCTTGTTGTATTTTTGAGTTGTTCTTGGTTGATGAGTAAAATTTATATCCAGCCCAAAAAAAAAAAAAAAAGTCTCACCTTCTAGTATACAATGCATTGTATTATATAGCAGTTCAAAACATTGAATAACAGATAAATTTCACTTTTCATTGAACGAGGATTACGACAGAAACTGTAATCTTTATTACTATAAATAAAATATGTTATAATAGAATAACTAAATATATTCACAAATTTGATTATGAGTTGTAACGCTAAAATAAAATTTAAGATTTATTTTAAGAAATATCTTACTTATATAATTATATTTCTTTAAAATTAATATTCTTTTTTTTTTAATTTTGAGAGAGAGATAAATTATTTTTAATGATTTTTTATTTTTATAATTGTTTTGTGTATATAAAAAGTTTGTTTATTTGAAAATATATTAATTTTAGAAATTATTACGCTTACTAAAGAATAATTATTAAAACCTTTTTAGAGATGAATATTTATTCTTCATTTTAAAGAATAGCTATTTATAATGAATGACTATTCCTTGTAATAAAAATATAAACAAACTAAAGAATAACTAAATCTCTCATAAAAAAAATAAATAAATAAAGAATAGCTAAATTATAAGAATAACTATTACATTAAAGTGTTTATTACAGTTTACCAAACATGTCCTTACTCTTTGAATTTATTGGGCATAGTTGAATGAAACTAAATGTTTTTTTTTAGGTCCTCATGAAATAAGTTTTCAACATTGTAATTTAAAAAAAAAAAAAAAATTCTTTATCAAATTAGCAATATCCAATAGGATATTTGTAATTTTTCTCTATTTTGGGATGTTAATATTGTATGAAAAAGGAACCTATGTAATTTTTTTTAATTAGATTTGTTGATTTGAACTCTTTCTTGATATGGTTGAATTCAAATTAATGTATTTCATATCAAGTAGTTTGTTGCATGACTTATCAAGTGGCAAATGCATGTAGGGACGGAGCTACAGTTTGACATTGGGGGGCAATGGCCCCTCCTGATATTTTGAAAAAATATATATATTATATATATAATGAGCTTGATTTAAAAGTTAGGCCTAAGAAAAATTAAACCTAGCCCCCTCCAAAATCTTGGCCCTTTAAACAAAAAAAAAGCTCAAACAGTAACACAAGTCAGCCCCAAACTCTTGCACTCTAAACCCAAAAATGGCCCAAACAACACCATAAATTAGCTCAAATAAAATCAATTTCAGCCTAAACAATATTAAAAATTTTAACAAAATAATAAGTAAGCCCATTTTTAGACTTAATTGATTCTCAAAAAAAAAAAAAAAAAAACAGTTGAAGGGAGAGTCGAAGAGAATCTGCAGGCTGATGCCTCATTGCCATCGCCAGCAGCCACGCATTTCCACTTCGCTCATTCACCGTTGCTAGTCAGATCTCCATTATCATTGCAAGTATTTCTTTCTTCTCTCTTTACATTTTGCAACGCCTGACTCTCTAGCCAGTGAGTCAGTTTACTCATTTGATTTTTCTCTCTTACTCCATACGCATTTATGTGTTTTGTCTATCTCTTGGGGGCGAGCTCCCCTCCCGTTATAATATCTCCAGTTTTCTCCTTTTTTACACCAATGCAAAACACGTGGCAAACAACAAATCCTAAGGTTAGAAAAATCACACGTCAAATACCACTTTTTTCTCTCAATTTTTTCTCTTTCCTTCTTCTTCGCATCTTTCCCCAACATCCCCACCCTAAACGGACCTCACCTACCTGAGCATCAGATGCGTCCAAATTGGCAGATCGAAACTTGATGGCAATGGCTTTGGACTAGAACTGTGGGTTTCACAGCTAAGATTGGCATAGCAAAACAAGAAACCATGGCTGTTTGGATTGACATGGTGGGTTTCATGGCTATGCTGCTATGAGCATCGATGCTCGTTCTGGTGGAGGCGTGTGAAATTGAGGTCCTCCGGCGAGCTTGGGGAGGTGAGACATCGGGTTTGATATGGATTTCTGGCCGTGGGAGTTCCGATGGGTTGTGGGTTTGGCATGAGACTTCTGAATATGCTTTGAAAGCTGTGAAAGAATCAGCCATGGAAGCTTTGAAAGCTTCCTCTCCTTCTTCAAAGCTTTGAAAGCAGCCATGATGTACTTCTCTAATCTTTTATTCCTTAATTTTTTTTTATTCATTTATCCAATTATTTGGCTTTTCTCTTCACATTCAAATCACAATTTAATAAAAACCAAATCAAAGCCCCAATTCATTGTTCTGTTCTCCAACAAAAGTTGTTCCATCAAGCTTTGAAGCTCTTGAAAGAGTTCTTGAGCTTCCTAGATATGGGTCTGGAGTGGCTGATCATTTTGTGATAATGGAAACCATCAAAATATGATTTTGAAAGATCGTTTTTCTTAACAGGTGATTGAAGCAAACCCAGAAAATTTTTTATTGAAAACTGAAAAGGATTAAAAGGGAGAGAAAATTATGTGGATTATTTCTAACCTTAGGATTTATTACTTGCCACGTGTCTTTCATTGGTGTAAAAACATGAGAAAACTGGAGGTATTACAACGGGAGGGGAGCCCGCCCCATCTCTTGGAATCTTTTTACATATTGATTTATGTGTTTTGACTTTTATATCTCTTAGAGCATTCACATCAGCTCGTTTAAAAGATTTCATCTATTTTACATCAAAAACCTACTTTTTCTATTTTACACTATCATTTTTACAAAACACCCACATCAGTTCATCTATTATACACTATCTTTTATATAAATAATATTTTTATATTCTTTTTTTAATATTATTTTACACATCCATTATCCTATTCTTCTTTTTTCTTTTTTCTTCTCTGCCGTTTCCTCTTTCTTTTCTTCCTTTTTCTCTCACGGTCAAAACCCAGAAGCACCATCAGTCCATCACAAGCACTCCATCAACACCACAACCATCACAAGCACCACAATGCCTCTCCAATCTAGAAGCACCGATCAAAACCCACATCACCCCCAGAACAAAAAAAAAAAAAAAAAAAAAAAAACAACGAGAATCTTATACCTGTGCTCTTCTTCAGTCGACGGGTCACCTCTCCTCCTTTGTGTCTCTTTAGACTTGGACCCAAAATCCACAGCACCCTTAGAATACTCGGAGCCCTGACCCACCGAGTCAAACTCATCCTCGTTCTCCACCGAATCAGAACGAGGCACCCTCTGTGATGATTCGTCTGTGTGTTTGTGTTTGTGATTGTGTGTGGGTTTGTTTGTGATTGTGTATCTGAGGAATGAGGAGAGAAGTTAGTTTCTTTTGCACAGAGAAGAGAGAGAGAAAAAGGGCGCAAAATAAGAAATTAATAAAATATGGTAAAAACGAGCTACAGTGCCCGTGTAAATTTACACGGGTACTGTAGCTCGTCCAAAATTATACACGAATTTAGATGATTTTACAAAGACTGATGTAGTGTATTTTTTGCTTCAAAATGTGTAAAAATGGTCCAAATGTGTATTTTACACATTTATACACAATTATACAAGAGCTGATGTGAATGCTCTTAGTCTAAGAGACTGTCTTTTATGTGGACTATATTTTTCTATTGAGATATGCTGTAAAATTGTGTGGTGTCAATAGTGGGACTGTGGGAAGTTGGCAGAAGCAGTTGATTGGATAACACTATTGGTATTTGGTAGTGGGGTAACAGTTGGTGTGGGGCAATGGGCAAGTGTGGTTGAATAATTAAACAAAAACAAAGACAGAACAATTGCATAAAATGTCACACAAACTTAACTAAATAAAATTGTGACACTTACCCACATTTAGTGACTCATAGTGCTATAACTAGCTAATAAATTGATAATATATAAATTTATAAATTGCAAACCGATTAATTATAAATTGATAAGTAATGAATTTATACCTTTGGAAAAGTAAAAAATTTATACTTAATGCATTATGCATAGTGCTTATATTCATGTATACTTTGTAATAATAATTATTCCTTCTATGACAATCATTGATGATTTTTTTTGATTTAATAGAATGTCTAGTTCCCTTTTCATAGATGATTGAAATATAATATATAAGAAACGGTAGTTTTATTTGTTAAAAATACTAAATAGATACTTATTTGGATTTTTATGATTTTTTTTTTTTTTTTTAAACTTCTACCCCTCTCAACTAAGAATTTTGGCTCCGTCCCTGAATACATGTTTTCAAAAAAAAAAAAAAAAAAATTCATGTGAAAAAACACAGGTTAACTTGCAACTCCATTGACTCGATCGGACCACCCGTTTGCCATGTCTACTTCTTGTTCTGGTTGTATACTATTCATAGGAAATTACAACTTAAAGTCAAAACTACACCCATATCTCCCCCCACCCCCACAAATAAAACACCCCCTAAAAAAAGATGAAGAAATGGAGGAATATGTCAATATTGCAACAAGTCAACAGCTGTTGCCCTGATCCATAATAAATAAATGTTTTCTTCTCTGTTATTGTTTGAATACAACAGACAACTTTGAATCTACATTAATGCCTATTTTTCCTTATATATCGCAACTAAGAATGTCAATTTTGTACTGGAGACTATATCAATTTAGTCAATAGAATAATATATTTTGGTACCGATCAGTACTGGTGTACCGTTTCGGAATTACCATTAATTATATAATAATTATAATATCAATAATAGGTATACGATTTATACATTTAAAAAAAAAAAAAAAAAAAAAAAAAAAAAAACATTACCATTGTACAATTTACATAGTTTTTTTTTTTTTTTTTTTTTTTTTTTGATAGGCATTGTTTATAACTCTAATATATATATAACACTTATGTAAGTACTTTTTTTGGAGTTAAAGATTGGAATTGTTCTCATATTGTAAGAGCATTAGCATTGGGGAATGCTAATGCCATATCTAAGAGAAATTTGACATTTTAAATCAGAGAATTGCAAATAGCAGTATTGCAATTTTTTTGCAATACTGCTACAGTACAATTCTAAACATAGAATTGTACTGTTCACAGAATTGCAAAATATATATATATATTTTACTCTCCTATTTCCCCCGAAATTTCTCTCTCATCCCTCTCATTTTTTCTGTTCTCTTCTCACTCTTCCTTCTCTTTCTCCATCTGCTCTCTCCTCTCTGAAGCTTCATCGCCAAAATTTCTCACCCATCTCCGAAATTTCTCACCCATCTCACACGGCCACTCTCTCATCTCTCATCGCACGGCCTCTCTCTCATCTCTCATCGCATGACCTCTCTCTCATCTCTCATTGCACGGCTTCTCTCTCATTGCACCGGTGCTGGGTTTTGGATTTTTGAGGTTGGAGGTTGGATCAGCGTGGATCGGCGAGCTGGGTTTAGATCGTTGGGCTGGGATCGGTTGATCGGTGGGTTTGAAATGGTGGATCTGTTGATCGGTGGGTGGATCGTTTGGGTTGATCATCGGTAGCTCCGATGGTGGCTCCGGTGATGATTTTTGGGTATTTTCAACGGCCTGGGTTTCAAATCAGCAGCGTGGTTTGTTGATCGGTGGCTTGGGTTTGCTGATCGGTGGCTTGGGTGGTGGGTGTGGTGGTCGTTGTTGGCTCCTACTGGTTTGATGGTTTGTGTGTGTGTGGGTCTGTTGATAGTTTGTGTTTGTGTGTGTGTGGCTTTGTTGTGGTTGGGTTATGGCTGGTTATTCTAGGTTTCCGATGGTTTTTTTTTTTTTCCTTCTGTTGTGACGCTGGGTTTTTTTTTTTTTTTTTTTTTTTAATATGGGTTTTTGTTCCGGTGGGATTTTGGTGAGCAATGGGCAGTGGTGGCTTGGGTTTTTCTAGGTTTTTGTTCCGATGGGTTTGTGTGTGTGGCTTTGTGTGTTGAACCGGTGTTGAGGGAGAAAGAGAGGAAAAAAAAAAAGACTGTTGGAAAGCCTAGGAAAACAAAAGTTTCGGTTAGAAAAAAAATAATAAAGAAAGATTAAAAAATAATATTTTAATAAAAATAGAAGTTTGGGATGTGGAGATATTGTAAAATAAGATGGTATAAATGATAAAGTGGTTTTTAGAATTGTAAAATAGAATAGCATTGCAATTTTCCAATGCTAATGCTCTAAGAGCAAACAAATACTCCCCAAGCCACGTGTCCATTCGGATGGGTTAAAAGTGAACAAAAGGACTAGTCTCTTTCACTTCCCATCAGACCACAAGTTTCAAAATGAGCATAGATATCCACGGAGGAAAAAACAAGGAAAAGAGGGGGAACCGGGGAAGAGCAAAAAGTGAAATAGGAAAAAAAAAAAAAAAAAAGAAAGAAGTAAAAGAAGGAGAAGCAGGTGATGAGGCGACAAACTTGAAACTGAGAACTGAGAAACAGCAGCAGCTTGGTCGATCTACAATGACTAGTGAGCAAATTTTTCAAAGATTTTAATAAGTTTCAACTTCTTCTTCTCTTGTTATTCTTTTTCTAAGCCCTCCCTTAGAGGTTTTGGTTTCGGCCCGGTGTCAAATTACCGGCCGACATCCGGAATTTACTCCGGTATGGCCGGAACAACTCCGGTACAGCCGGTATTTTAGCCGGAACGAAATAGTAGATTTTCTGTACCGGCCAAGGTTCCGGCACGGTAAATACCGACCGCATCGACTGATATGGTACGAAATTAACTCCACTGATCCCAACACAAAAGAAGAAAAACTAACACTTGGTAGACATCAGATTAATCTACTTACTTTTCACCAATAAGATTGGTTAAAAGCACAACTGTCAAAAGCCTTCATGTTCTACATTCATTCAACAATAAAGCTTCATGAAAAAAAGGAAAATTCTGGACATCTCCAAGAATTACAAATCCTTCCATTTTTCCTTGTAATATTTGTTGGCCCAAATGTCTAAACAGGAATTTGAATACAGGAAAAAATAGTAAGCTTTTTTGATACATCGATAATTAGGGGTAGGGGAATTCAAAACCTGGACATCTCCGTTGGAAAAAACTATAAACTTTGTGATATTGCAGAAGCCTTAAAAAAACACAGATAATACTCTCTTTGATGGACAAAAACTAAACTATTAGTTTCTGGATAGTAAACCTCAAATCCACGAGGGGTTCTTCGAATCCACAAAGTGATAAACTGGAATACACCAGAGAAAGAATTTGACAAAAAGTCTGTATTTTATTAATAATAATTTGATTTGCCTCTGACGGCTACAAAACATATAAATACTAAGAAAGTAAAACCTTAGGACCATTAGGAAATGTCTGAAACCCCAATTTGCACTAATTATGCGATTAGGTGACAAAATGCCAAAATTTATCAAAAGTGGCAAAATTGAGTTAAATATAAAATCATAAACTACTGACCTTAAGGGTCATCCCAAAACAAGCAGAACCTTTGTTTTGACTTTTGAACAAAAAGTTATTAAGGAAACAAAAATTATAATAAACGACAAAATCGCAATTTTCGGGAGCTAAATAGAGGAATTTGCAAATTTCAGGGGTACCTCAGGGCAAAACGATGACTATTGCTCATAAGGCCATTTGCTGTAGCTTGGCAAATTTCATGTGATTCTAACTCCGAGGTCCATGATTTCTATTAGTGTCTTTTTGCCTTGCACAATGATTTCAGGTGTGCGTAAATGTCCAGAAAGGCCATGACGATCTGTTCTACGTCACTTTGCAATAACCTAACATCATCACAAAATGACAGTGAACATATAAATTTCCTTGCTTGAAAGCCAAGAGAAGCTTCTTGTGTCGAGGTATGTGCGTGTTTGTTTTTGCTTGTGCATATCATTTGCACCTTTGAAATAAAAAGAAAGAAAACAATATACAATTTGGTATGACTTCATTCATGAACAAAGCGATAAAAAATCTGATATTATTAATTTTGGGAGTGGGACATGCCCCAGCTCACATCTGGTGACATTATATCCTCTGCCTATTTTAGATTGCTCCTTGTTATTATTATTTGGAAAATGCTATAAATATAAACTTTTTTACAAAAAATTTTACAGACTGCTAATGTGGTGAGTGATAATTCATAAATAAAAAAGTAATGTTATTGACGAGCTCAGATAAGAACAAGTAAGAAGTTGACCACAACAATAGTTTGTAAAAATGTTGTAAAATAGTTTGTGCCTGTAGCATTATTCTTATTATTTTGGTAGAAGTAGGACATCAATAGACGTGGCAAACTAGCGGGTCGATACGAGTCAGGTTGACCCATATTTTTTCACATGAAATTTTTTTTAAGACAAAAATATGTATTTGCCACTTGGAAAGTCATGCAACAAATTACTTGATGTAAAATACATTACTTTGAATTCACCACTCATATAAAAAATTAGCTCAGCTAAACAAATTAATATACTTATTCAATAATTTTAAAATTATACAAATCCCATCATTACTAATCAAAACAAAATAGCACAAAGGATAATTAAAACAAATATACAAGTTTCATTTTTACACAATATCAACATCCCAAAATATTTATAAAAAAAAATTACAAATGCCTTATTGGATAACTAATTTGACAATGAATAAAAAATGAAGTATAAGAAATTTACAATCTTGAAAACTAATTTTATAATCTAATATCAATTGTGATTGATACTCTGTACACACAAAATTCGTAAAGGATAAATCACACAATCGTGAAATTGTGTAACAAATTATCAATTTATATTGATTTGAATATATGTGAGTACAATTCTCTGTGTGACTCTTTACAATGAAATAATACAATAAAACTCCTCTGATTTGATCTGCAAGAAACTTTATGATCTGAAGGACTATGAAGCTTGATCTTGAATCGTGCCTTAATGTCTCCAAGTTGAATGAGTAGTTGAACGTACTGGATTTGATGCGAGAGCTGTTGGCTTGATCTCTGTTAGGTTCTAAAGTTTAGGATTTTATGTATTTAAAACTCTAATTTGTATTGTTGGCAAACCATGATCAAAACAATGTGTTTAGAAGTGTTTAAAGCTAGCTCAAAGTTGTATGTCAATGTAAAGTTGGAATCGAGTTTAAAGCAGGAAGCACTGTGGCTTTCGGCCTGGCTCGATCGATCGAAACTTAGGCTCGACCGATCGAAGCTCGGGCAGAATGCTTTTTTGCAGATTCGTCCAGCTCAGCCCTATTTGTTTTAAAACGTTTTTAGAGTTTCTTATTTGTCCTAAGTATAAAAGGCAAACCCTAGCCACGTTTTAGTGTTGCTTATATTTGCAGTTTGTATAAATCTCTTGTGAGATCTAAAGGAGTTTTCCTTTACACAAACTTAGGGTTTTCAAGGAGGAGATATTTTCTACACCTTGATGATCAATTCAGTTGCTGCCATTAAAGCTTAAAGAATACACAAGCGGGTGTGCTTGTAGCTGGTGGGAATCCAAGAAAGAATGAGTCCGTGGATTCGGAGGTTGCACGTGGTCGTATCAGTAAGTTCTACTGGTTGGTAGTAATAAGAAGTCGAGCGTGGGGGCTTGTAAGTCTTATTGTATGAACTTCGATTCTTTCAAGATAGTGGATTCAGGTTTACCTTGAGGATAGCTAGGTCAAATCCTCCCCAGGTTTTTACCGGTTTGGTTTCCTGGGTGATCATATCTTGTGTTATTTATTTTCCGCTACTTTGCATGATTTGATCTTTATTATTATGATAACCTAGACTTGTTTAATTGGACTAAGTAAAAACTTGGCTAATTACCTAGGTTTAATCAACCGGTCGAGGATGATTTTCGACCAATTGAAACTCGTGAATCAGGTTTTTCAAAAGGCAGAATTGGACTTTTTCAAACTTACTTTTCAAATAGTTCTTTTCTTTTCTCTCTCTCCGCGTTGGCTCTTGGCTCCACCATTCAATTTTTGTCGTTTTCCTTCAAGATTTTTGCAAGGTTTTTGTCCTTAGAAGCCGGTAAGTCCCTTTTTGCCCTTCTTTTTCAAGTTTATTTCTTGATTTCATGCATTATCATGAGTATTTTCGGCATCTTCAAACTTATTGGGGTTTTTGATGATTCAAGCCTATTCTTGTGTAATTGATCAATGGGTTTTTGTGCCATGATGTTATATTGATGTTCCCTATAGTTTAATTTGATCAATTTTGTGGTTTTTGAAAAATTGAAAATTCTAGGGTTTTGAATTTGATCTGAATTGGGGATTTTGTCAAATTGGCTTAAATTGATGAAATTGGCTTATCCAATTGATGTATTTGGTCATTATTTTTGTTATTATATCATGTGTAATGATCAATTCGTCAATATTTTTCAAATTAATCAAGTGGTTTTCCAAATTTTGGGGTTTTTGTGTTAAAAACCTTAATGTTCAAGCCAATTTTGTAATTTGAACCTTTTGGACTTAATTCACTACATTAGAACATGCATCATGACATTTAAACTTGTTCATGCATCATATAGATTTTGATTCTATATTTTGTTTTTGTGCTAACTTGCAGTCTGCCCTTGGTTTTGGTTTGTGGTTTTTTGTTCTTTCGCTCTGTGTTTTGATCCTTATCTTAGCACCATGCCTAGGAAAACTAGAGCTTATAGGACCACTTCCACTTCCTCTGAGTCTCCCACTAGAGTTGAGCTGTTTAAGAATGATAAGTGTAGAGAAGCCTATGACACTTTGAACTGTAAGCGTAAGATCTGGTTTGAGCAAGCTGTTGTGTTAGATGTGCTTGATCCGTCCATTAGTGCCAATTTTGAGTCTAGGGGTTGGTTGCCTCTCGTAGAGATAGATCATCCACCCCCGATCGCCCTGATTAGAGAGTTCTACTCGAACCTCTCTTGCCACATCTATGATTCCAACACCCTAGTTAGGAGTTGGATACGAGGTGTTGAGTTCACCATTACCCCTCAGGTAGTGGCTGAGGCTCTTGGGGTGCCGGTTGTTCGGGATGTTGACTATCCCTATGATGAGTCACCCTCATTAGATGTTGTCATGTCTTACATCACTGGGTCATCTATCCAGTGGGGTTCTGATCCTCGGATCATGTCCGCTGAGCTTACCGAGACGGCCTATCTCTTCTTTAGGATTGCGTGTCATTCCTTGTGGCCTATCTCTCACTTCCACACCATTCCTTTAAAGCGATGTGTGTTTTTGTATGTCTTTGCTTCTGGAGCGTCCATCAGTTTTCCTCACTTGTTCCTTCGTTCTTTGAACGAGGTTCATAGGAGTTCTACCGTAGGGCATGCGCTAATTCATCTTATATTCATCCATAGGATTCTGCTCTACTTAGGTCTAGATGGTTTTCCGTCGGGTGAGCCTGTTCATGTGATAGCTTCCATAGGTGCCACATTTCTTCGTCAGAGGGCTGCTCAGTTGAGAGTTGCTCCTCCTCGTACTAGAGGTGCGTCATCTAGTAGTGTTCCCCCTCCTCCCTCTTCTACAGGTACAGCTGCTGCTGAGACTTCAAGTGCTGCTGCTGACGCTGATGCTGCTGTTCCTCCACTGACTGCTTCGAATGATTCAGACATTCGTCGCACGTTGGATCATGTCTTGACCATTCAGGTGGCTCAAGGACAGATTTTGGTGGACGTACTTGATGAGATTCGTGCCTTGCGTGTGGAGTTGGCGCAGTTTAGACCACCACCCTTTTGATGATGGATATCTTGTTTGTCCTTTGGCATTCCGTCACAAAAAGGGGGAGTACTTGTAGGATTTTTGTTTTCAGGGGGAGATTATTTGTTTTTGGTTGGAGCTTGTGGAGTTTTAGATTGTATCTAGGTGCTTCACTGTGTACTTAACTTTTTTAGCTCTTACCTTGTTTTTGATGGGATGTTCATGTTAGGGGGAGTTTTTTGTTTTTGTTGGTACTTTATTTATTTCTTGTTTCAAACTGCTTATTGATTTATATTTATGAGTTATTCATTGATATATGTCATTATTTGTGTGTTGTTTGAAATCAAGAAGTTATTTTGTTTACTTGTATTATTTCCACACATGCGGTTATGCATTTTGTTTAGTGTTTTAGGAAATATACAGGTTGATTCAATTGAGCTGCTGTCTACACTTGCAACTGATGGATAGTAGTTAGGATTAAATTTGGTTTATGAGCATTATTTTGTAAATGGCTTTTCATTTTGTAAACTTTGAGCTTCTAAGTTGTGTTTTGTCACGGATTGCCAAATGGGGAGTTTGTTAGGTTCTACAGTTTAGGATTTTATGTATTTAGAACTCTAATTTGTATTGTTGGCAAACCATGATCAAAATAATGTGTTTAGAAGTGTTTAAAACTAGCTCAAAGTTGTATATCAATGTAAAGTTGGAATCGAGTTTAAAGCAGGAAGCACTGTGGCTTTCGGCCTGGCTCGATCGATCGAAGCTTAGGCTCGACCGTTCAAAGCTCGGGCAGAATGCTTGTCTACATATTCGTCCAACTCAGCCCTATTTGTTTTAAAACGTTTTTAGGGTTTCTTATTTGTCCTAAGTATAAAAGGCAAACCCTAGCCACGTTTTAGTGTTGCTCATATTTGCGGTTTGTGTAAATCTCTTGTAAGATCTAGAGGAGCTTTCCTTTACACAAACTTGGCTAATTACCTAGGTTTAATCAATTGTTTAAGGGGTCTAAAAACTGTCAATCTCGATTTAAATTGAAGGGAAATCCCTACTTTGATTTGAAGAAGTAGGAATGAGCTTAATTTTTGAGGGAGTAAGGGTGCTCTTTTGGACTTAGAAATGACTCTCTATTTTGACAGAATGTCAGTAGGGTTTTTCTCTCTAAATTTCTGTGTTCCCTTTTCTCATATGAAAAGCCTCTATTTATAGGAAACTCAATGGTCTTTAATTTGGAATTTTTCTCTTAACATTTATTGAGAGTTAATTACAAATTTTGAATTTAAATTCAAATTTAACTTTAATTTTGGACTTGCATTTAATAAGAACATTCCATGTGGGTTTTTTCTTTTGACATTGCCACATGGCTTTCTTTATTTGATGTTGCCACGTGGCTTGGACACGTGTCATTTTTTATGTGAGTAGTGGTGACTCAAAGACTTTGACATGTGGCTTGATTTATTTGTTGATTGTCCACCGTTGACACATCATCAATTGGGAATTAATTTGATTATAAATATTTGATCATGATTAATCAGATGGTTGTGAATGCATCATAAAATTTTGATGTCTACATACTTTATTTCAATTTAAGAATATACATTAAAGTTTGATTGTTTACTTATTTATACATAGTCTCTTTTATGAATATTACGTCATTGTTAAGCAACACACACTCTAGAAAGTATCATAATTTATTTTGAAAATTCTTTTATTTTGAACATGAATTGTTAAAAAATATATCTAAGCATCCATAATTTATGTTAATTTCATTAATATACTTTGGTTTCACTCTTTTTACACTTATGAATGTTTCTCATACATGCCTATAATTTTAAATATATGTTTTTAACTCTATTGTAACTAAATTTTCTTGGCATGTACTTTATTATTTGATATCTACAAATTTTTACTCATTACAAAATACCTCAGTCATTCATCTTTCAATTCGTTTGCATGGAGTTATGTACATGTTTCAATTGTTTCCTTAAAGTCATTGTATCTAAATGATATTAAATATACATATATATATATATATATATATAAATAGAGTTATCCAATAAATGTTAAAAATTTGATAATAATAATAATAATAATGTCCATTATATATTGCCAATTGAGTTTGATTTGTGTACTATAAAGCTCACAACAAACAATTAAATCAATGATGTCTTAATTTTATTTACCAAAAAAAAAAGTTTTAAAAATGGGTCAGGTCATGGATTAACTTGTTTTTACTTCGGGTAAAAAAATTTGGGTTCGTGTATTTTCGGATCGGTTGGGTCAATAAATTTTGACCTGTGTTGCCATGTCTAGACATCATACATATGCATTTAAATTTTCTGATAAATTTTCAATCAAATGACCAATTGATCCCTTTCTTCTTATTAAAAAAAAAAAAAAAAAAAAATCCCTTTCTTGTGACTTGAGAGAAATTTGTTTAAGTTTCTTGCAAGCTTTTTCATGCTATCTTGGAAAATAATGGAGTTTTTAAGTTTTAACTAGTCTATTCTTGTAAACTTTGTCAATTTTAACAAGTGAACCAAGATGCTCAGTCTGAAGGGAATTATTTTCCCAATGCTATGATACAATGAACTCAAGTAGCGTCACTATGATCACTATATCCCATTGAGCATGAAGAGGTCTGTTACTTGATGCTGGAAAAAGGTATTTCAAATTGGCTATATGTCTTTTTATTGAGTTAAAATTGTGAAAATCTAATCATTGGATTGCATATTCTTGTTAAATTTTTTATACTTGCAAAATTTCAAAAAGATCAAAAATCAATTGCTATATTATCAATCAAATGTTCAATTTTTTTTTTTTTTTTGGTCTAAAATTATGCATAAAAAATAAGTTTATTGATCGAATAGTAAATAACATCTAATTTGAACGAAATTTAACATTTATATTAAAAACATAAAGAACATATAATTCAACAGTTAAATTTTCAAAATTTACACCAAATAAAAATAGATATGAGAAGCAAGGACAGATCTCAATAGAGGGCTGGCGAAGTAGAGCAATTTTTTTTTTCTTGAAAATCCAAACTAGTATCCATATAGTATATTAGTATCAATAATGTTTAATAAAAAATATTGTCAACAAATGAAAAAACGCAAAATAGATGTTTCTTAATATATTGCAATATAATCTATCAAAATAGGACTTGATTATTTTGGTTTGATCAAGGAAATTAAATATTTTGATATCGGTCAATAGCGGTGTACCATTTAAGTATTATTGCTATTTTTATAAATGAGATATATCTTTGTTTTTTGAAAAATTATTAGTTTACATTACACTATGTACCCGTTTGGTTTCGGCGTTTACTACGTTTTAGCGTTTGCATTTTGGACATTGGACCCACGCTACAGTTGCACGCAGTAAACGCGTCCTTCTTCTTCTTCTTTTTTTTTTTTTAGCCGTTAACGTTGACTTTTCCTGTGAACAGTGCACCTGTGTACTATTCATGAGTCCCACAAACTTCACTTTTTGACAACTTTTTCATTAAAAATGGGTCCCACAGTACTATTCACACATTTAAAAATTATTTTGCTACAGTGTTTTCAGTTTCAGTTTTCAATTTCAGTAAAAATAAGCTCAATCCAAACGGCCCCTATATATCCATGTAAAATTTACATTAGAGACTAAATAAATTTGTACAAAATTATACACATTTATAAAAAGTATACAATATTATACACATGTTTTTAATTTAAAATTTAAATCTTATGTTGACACTTCCTTTTCTTTCTCTTGGTCACACAAATTCATGTACCCAATTTAATTGCCCACTTCGCCATCATTGTTATCCTTAGGGCATCTCCAGCAGTTTCTCCAAATTTTTGTACTGTTTGGAGAATGAACAGTGACATTTAGCTTTTACCTACTCACTTTTTCAAATACACTTTCCAACAGATTCTCTATTTCATTCTCTATCTCATTTAAATATTATTTCTTCATGCATTGTTTATTCTTTTTTTAATCACCATTTATTCTTTTTTTAACAACTATATTTTTCAATGAGAAGTGTTATATTCACAACATTTTACGCAATACTTTCACAACAAAATTTATGTGGAAAGTTGTTACTAGTTCTAATTTGAACCCACCATTGAAATTATTTTTTTACTCGCCAATATTAACTAATAATAATTTGTTACTTAAAATTTATTGTGAAAATATTGTGGTAGTATTTTTCAATTATAATTTTTTATTTTTTATATTATTTTTCTTTCTTTCATTTCATTTTCATCCTTTCACGTTTCATTTCTTTTTTTCTTTTTTCTTTTTTCTTTTTCTTGCTTTTCTCCTCCACACAAGTGTCTAGCCCCCCTTCTTTTATTTTCTTTTTCACCTCAAGAACATTCTAGCAACTCATTTGCTTCACATTGGAGAAAAGAGAGAGAGAGAGGGCAAGCCGGTGGAGATCGAGGTCGTCGAAAGGACAAGCCGGTGGAGATCGGCGTTCACCATGCGGCACTACCACCTCCGCCACCCCACCGCCGCTCGTCCTCCTCCCCACCACTTGGGTCAAATTGGCATTCCTTTTTTTTTTTTTTTTTCCATACTTGCTTGTTCTGATTCAACTTTATTTTAAAAATTGGATTTTGTTTTGTGTTTTGTGTTTGGATTATGTGAGAAACGGGGTCAAATTGGCTTGATCATTTTTTTTTTTTTTTTCATATTTGCTTGTTCTGATTCAACTTTATTTTAAGAATTAGATTTTGTTTTGTGTTTTGTGTTTGGATTATGTGAGAAACATAGATAATGAGGGAAAAAAAGAAATCCAGAGGAGAGAGAAAGAATTGATATAATAATAGCTGAGATAATTTTTTAAGCAAAAAAATTGATTTGAAGTTGCTACAGTGAGAATCCGTTGGAACATGAACAGTAACATTTGGTGTTCCAAAAATAGATATATAATAATTGTTGGAGATGCTTTTAGAAGGGCCCAATTAGATGTGAAAAAATAAAATAAAAACCAACACAAGTCAAAAAATAGTCAAAACATCCCACCTAGTTTTTTGAATCTAGTGCATTTTGTCAGAATTCAAGACTTAAAATTTAGCAACACATCACAGCCACACATTTTGAATATAAGATAAGAAAAAGCGGCAGCAGCTACTGGAGGGAGTAAACGCATTTCTCCCGTGAAAACTGAAAACTAAAGGTTTGTTTGGTAAGAAACTTTTAATAATGTTGTTATTTTGTAGAAATATATATGGGTAAAAAAGTTTAATGCGTGCTTGGGTGGAGGAGACAAAGTGACAACAACTATTGAAAGGTGAATGAGACCTTTAGTTTTTAAAGGGGGCAAAGGATCATGTTTGGGGAGCAGAGGAGATTTTTATTAGGTACAAATTCAAAAATCTTAAAAAAAAAAAATATATATATATATATATATATAGATAAAACTTATGTACAGTACTTTAGGTATTGTTCCTTAGGTTCTACCATGCATTGGCGGAGCCAGAGGGAGGCGGTGGGAGGGGGGGGGGCACCTGCCCCCCTGACTTCTCTAAAACTTTTTAGTAATAGTAGTCTAAAGTAGTTACATTCTGACATTGAGAAAAAAAATTGAAAAAAAGGGCTTCTACTTGGTTGAAAGTCACCAAACCATTGCTTTTGTCTTGTCCTACTGCAACTTGCACCTATTTCACTATTTTTCATTTTTTATTTTATATCATTATTTACACCATTTTTAATATTTATGATACTTTTCACAGCATTTTATTCTTGAATGATCCTAGAGATATTACAAATTTTACTACTTATATCTTACAAATTGGCATGTCACCAATCACAAAAAATAATTTCTAACATTTATTCATTATATTTTTTAAGTAACACTAATCACATTCTTACTCCATCAATTTATAAATTTTTTAGTAGCTATGAATTGGTTATTTTTGTTTATTTATTTTAATAATATGAAATATATTCATATTTGCTTACAACTGTTTATTTATTTTGTTATTATTGTTGGTTAATATTTTTTAGATTAATTTCACTTTTAATATCATCTTTTAATTTTGCCCCCTCTAGATTAAAATTCTGCCTCCGCCACTGCTACCATGTGACTATTTAACTTAAAAAATATACTTCTATCCATGAGAAAAAAGCCACATGGCAGAATCTTAAAAAAAGAATATAAGAAATAGCACCTACGTACTGTACCTAAGTCTTGCTCTATATATATTACTAGGTTATTTTGCCATAAGCCCCAGCCATCAAATAGCTTTGTTCCCAATTAGCCGTTTGAAGGATTTCTCTTCAAACTATTGAGAGAAATTTTGTTTGTTGCTGTATTATTAAGAGCATTCGTATAGTGTGCAAAAATTGTTTGTGCATAAAAATCTAATTTTTCTATTTTACATACTCATTTTTCAAAACATCTCACATCAGATTATCTATTTTACACTACATTTTATTAAAATATTATTTTTTCTTATTTTTTTAAAAAAAAAATTACACACACTAACAACTATCCACGCTCTTCTTTCATTCTAAAATACTCAAAGAAAAAATAAAATATAAAATACAAAATAAATAATGACTATGTAAATTTACACAATTAAGAGAGCAACAATGCATAATTTACACAATTTTGGCCTGTGTGATGATGGTAATTTTTGGACAAAAACGTATAAATTTGACATTTTTATTATTATAGGGTCATGCTAACGAGTGTCATTGGTTAACAATCCAGTTAAAGAAAATTTTTATGGGAAAAGAAAAAAAACGAGTACCCTTGGTTAACAATCCAGTTAAAGAAAGTTTTTATGGGAAAAGAAAAAAAAAAGTAATTAATATTTTGACAGCGTTTTTCATTTCTCATAAGAGCGATGTCAAAACTTTCCTAAAATGGATTGTAAACCAATGTCCTAAGGTCACTCGTTAGCATTTCCTTTATTATAAACATTCTGATGACTTTTTTTCTTTTTAAATCATTCTAATCACTTGAGTGCTTAGGTATTGATAAATTGATACATGGTCATTAAACTTGATATGAGCAAGGCATACGACCGGTTGGAATGGGGGTATTTTGAAAATGTCATGAGAAAAATGGGCTTCAATGAGAGGTGGATTGGATCGATCATGGTATGCGTGAAAACAATCACTTACTCCATCATGGTTAACGGTGAACCCCAAGGATTAATTCACCCCACTAGAGGAATTCGCCAAAGAGACCCATTATCTCCTTTCCTCTTCCTTCTTTGCACGGAAGGTCTCTATGGTCTCATTCAACATGCAGCAAGTGTAAGGGAGATAAAAGGTTTCTCTTTTTGTCGGAGGGGTCTAGCACTAACCCATCTTTTGTTTGTAGATGATAGCCTCCTCTTTTGTAGGGCAACGGGAGAAGAATGCAGAAAAATCATTGACATCCTTGAGACTTACGAAGGAGAATCGAGGCAAAAGGTGAACAAAAACAAAACAGCCATATGTTTTAGCAAATCTACCGATGAAGCAACCAAACAAGAAATCAACGTTGCCTTGGGTCTACAAGAAATTGTACACTTTGAGCAATACCTTGGGTCGCCATCTTTGGTGGGTAGGAGGAAGAAGAAAGGGTTCAATTTCATTAAAGAAAAAATATGGCGTAAGTTACAAGGTTGGGAAGGAAAGCTCTTATCTCAAGCCGGACGTGAGGTCCTCATAAAAGTAGTCATTCAAGCCATACCAACATATGCTATGAGATGTTTCAAAATCCCTTTAGGTCTTTGCCATGAAATTGAAACCATGATTAAGAAATTTTGGTGGGGTCAAAGGGGGGAGAAAAGGAAGATACATTGGTTGAAGTGGGATGAGTTAACTAAATCAAAATTGGAGGGGGGTATGGAATTTAGAGACATTGTCATGTTCATTGATTCCTTGTTGGCAAAACAAGCTTGAAGACTTTTGAAAAATCCCGAGTCCTTATTTTACAAAGTCTTTAAGGCTCGTTTCTTCCCAAATTGTACAATTATGGAGGCTAAACACACTAGTGGGGGGTTCACATGCTTGGAATAGCATCCTACATGGAAGAGATGTCTTACTTAGGGGCTGCCGTTGGAAGATTGGGAATGGCAAGGCAGTGAGTATATGGCAACACCATTGGTTGCCAAGGAAGCATCCACCACAAGTTCTCTCACCTATGGTTGGTACATTGGCTGATGCAAAAGTGGCAACTTTGATTGAGGAAACTTCTAGGCAGTGGAACCATGAGATGATTGATGGTATTTTCACCCCTTTGGAGGCAGAGCTGATCAAAGCCATCCCACTGTCACGGTGTGAGGTAGAGGATAGTTTTTTTTGGCCTTTCACAAACAATGACATCTACACTTCCAAGTCCGAGAATAGGTTCTTGAAAGCTGAAGATCAATCCAAGGTTGAAGAGGAGCAAAGGGCGCAAGAGAGACATCTGTGAAGGACAATCTGGTCTGTTCAAGTTCCTAACAAAATCAAAAACCTGATGTGGAGGGCATGCCGAAACTCTCTGCCCACAAAGGAGAATCTGGTGCGCCGAACGATCTTTGACAGCCCGACCTGTGATTGTTGCAAACAAGCTTCAAAGTCTGCTCTTCATGCTATGTGGTTTTGCCGAGAATTAGATGTGGTTTGGGAGAATGATATGCAGTGGCAGTTCAGAAGAAACCACACCTTTGTGGACTTCAAAGAGCTATTATCGTGGCTCATTACCAACCAGCGAGTCCTGGAGTTTTTCTTCATCTCAGCTTGGCTGATCTGGACTCAAAGGGACCGGATATGTTTGAACAAAACCACCGTTAGCTCTCATCAAATTGCTGCAACGGCAAAAGAGCATCTTGCCAAGTTTGCACAGACTATTACCACACCTCAGTTTCCACAGGTTATAGCCACTCCCTCTTAGACCAGACGGCGTCCTCCATCTCAAGGATTGGTGAAAATTAATTGTGATGGTGCTACTTTCAAAGACCAGAACAAATTGGGCATTGGCGTGGTGATCTGCGACGAAAATGGTATGGTTTTGGTTTTAATGGCTAAATAGTTACCATAGCTATACACGGCTCTGGAGATCGAGGCCATGGCAGCTTCAACAGCGCTGTCCTTTGCTACACAGGTGGGATTTCACAGCAGCATCTTGGAATTTGACTCACTGGTGTTGGCTACTGCATTGGTCAAGAACAACACCTATCTTTTCACGGATGGTTTGTTAATGGATGATATTAGACTTAATGCTAATTTTTTTAATCAATTACTTTAATCTTATGTAAAGAGAGAGGGTAATAAGGTTGCGCATAAGTTAGTAAGACATGCTTTTTGTATCTTAGATTTTTCGGTGTGGATGGAGGATGTTCCACCACCCATACGTTCTGTTGTCCAAGATGACATTGTTGGATTTCTTAATAAAGTTTGATGTATTTCCCTCTCCAAAAAAAAAAAAAAAAAAACGTGTGAAAATGTGTTGGACATAGACACCAAAAATGAGTATGAGAGAACTCAGAGAGAGAACGTCTGAAGAGGAGGATACGCTAGTGGGAGCACCAAAAAATTCAAGGATGATAGATATGTACCACCTGAAACGCCTGCACTGGGAGCTGGGTTAACGAAACAGAGTGCTGGAAGCTATAAGGATAGATTGTTGGGATCCATTCCTAGGGCGTATGAGCAAGCTTTTGGCCTAGATTCAGCCATGCATGAAGATTATGAATCTGATGCAGAAGAGACAAGTCTAGAGGAGGGGGTGGCAGCAGTCAGGGTATCCAAAGAAGATAAAGCAAGGATGAGAACCCCATTGAACTTAACACTCATTGTGAAAACGTTTGGTAGAAATGTTGGATTCTTATATCTATCAACCAAAATCCGATCACTGTGGAACCCCATGGGTAAGATGGATTGTATTGATGTAGGGCATGATTATTTTTTAATCAGATTCGAACTCCAAGCTGATTTGGAAACAGTCCTCAGGGGTGGGCCGTGGTTTATGGGGTCACAATTCCTTGCAATAAGACAATGGGAACCAGACTTTATTGCATCTAGTGCAACCTTTTCCTCTGTGGTAGTATGGGTTCGGCTTCCAAAGCTTCCCATAGAATATTACGAGCCTATTATTCTGAGAAAGATTGGCCAATCTATAGGACCTGTGTTAAGGATTGATGCTTACAGTCAGTAGTTCAAGGGGTAGATTCGCCAGACTTTGTATTCAGGTGAACCTGGAAAAGCCACTTCTTAGAAAAGTAATGGTGGGCAAGTTGGCCATAAAAGTACAATACGAAGGGATTAACTCCTTGTGCTTTGCATGTGGGCGCATTGGGCATCAAAAAGAAGCTTGTCCTGCGCTAATTAAGCATGCTGATATACAAGTCCCACAGGAGAATGTCAAGTCTACCAAACTTGAAAAGGAAATGGAACCACCACCAGCAGAGGTTTAAGGGGAGTGGATGGTTGTAACAAGGAAGAAGAAGCTTCATGTGAATGTCAGAGGGTCTACTGAGAGGTCAAATCAACATGGGGCTGAGGGTAAGTTTATGTCACGTAGACTACCTCGAGACGCTAACCTAGAGCACAATGATGGTAAAAGAAAGGCCCTTGCCAGTTCAAGTAATTGGAAAAACAAAGAAAGTGGGGAGGTGGGGTCAAGTAACCAAGAAACAGTGAGAATAGCCCAAAAAGGTAAAGGAAAAGGGAAAATCTCAAGTCAAACGATTAAATCCCAACGAGAACCTAACTACTCCAAAACCAAGGATGTGGAGGATAGTGCAATTTTTAACTTTAGTGCAGGTTGCAATAGTCCACTGCATAAGACTTTCAGTGGGTATCCATATAGCTCCAAAAATAATACTTCCAACTCCAAGAAAGCTTCGGTGTCTGGAAATGGCAACTCCCTCAGATCGGTGGGCAATCAAAATGAAAGGCAAGATCATCACGCTAGGGACTCAACTATAAACGAAATTCGCAAAGATCCAACAATGATAATGGGGTGGTACGAGACAGAATCAATGGAAGCATGGATGAACATCTTCCCACTAATGAAGCTAAGTCGACAGATGGGAGACCTACCGATGACAGATGAAGCATGGATGACAACCCTGAACCCATGGTGGAACTTCATCACGGATCGCCCATGCCTCCAACCGTTGGGGAAACACACCTCAGCTCACTCAAAGGAGCACTGGTTTCAGCCCCTCTCTGAACGATTACTCAGTTCCTTAGAGGAGAAGCACCTGAAGCTAGAGATCAGACAAAGAAAGATTTTGCAAGAAACTCCCATAGAGTTTGTAATGATGGGGAACCTATTCACAGTGAAACTTCTACAGTTCTCTATGAAGAACATTACATGCACACTGGTCACCAAGACCAACCAAGCTCCGTTAGGCATTCTCAAGCACTTGATCAACCTCTTTCCAGGGATCCTGGACAAGAAGACAGATTTGACTCAAGTATGGATGTTGAGGGAGGTGGGGGAGGAGCCATCTCCAACCTAGTTTGATTCCAAGACCAATCTTTGTCCAATAATGAATATCATTACCTGGAACTGTCGGGGTACGATGAAACCCAACTTTAAGAAAACTCTTCTTGATCTGGTGGCTTGGCATAGGCCTAGTATTATGGCAATTACTGAAACTCGTATGGGTGGAGACTGAGTTGATGCAATTATCCGAACCCTGCCTTTTGATGGAGCTTACTCAACGGAGACCATTGGCTACGCGGGCGGGATATGGCTCTTATGGAATTCTGATTTTGTGGATGTTGAAATACTCACAACAACAGAACAGGAGATTCATGCTCTAATTTGGGTAAAGTCCTCTTCCTTAACTTGGTTAATTAGTGCTATATATGCTAGTCCTAGATTTGCTAAAAGATGTATTCTATGGAATAACCTTAGAACTATAGCTAGTAGACATAACTTGCCTTGGCTTGCATTAGGAGACTTCAATGATGTATTATCAGAAGATGAGAAATTTGGAGGTAATGGGATTTGTGGCAGAAGGGTCAGAGCTTATCAAGAATGTATGAATGAATGCAAGCTTCTGGATTTGGACTTTTCTGGGCCAAAATATACTTGGACAAACAAGAGGGATGTGTCCAACTTGATTCAACAGAGGCTTGACAGAGGGTGGGCCAACACAGAATGGAAACTTAACTTTCCTGAAGCTACTATTTCTCACCTTCCTAGAATTAATTCGGACCATTGCCCTGTCCTATTAAATTTGGAAGGTCTTACTATGGGAAGGGGGGAAAGACCATTTAGATTCCAAGCTTTTTGGTTAAGCCATCCTAGATTCCCAACAGTTGTTAGACAAGCTTGGGAAGGAAATGAGCATCAATTGCCCTATGCTATTGCTAAATTTTCGGTTTTAGCTAGAATATGGAATAAAGAAGTGTTTAGGAACATTTTTTGGAAAAAGAAGAACCTTATGGCTAGGCTGCTGGGGGTCCAAAGGGTTCTAGCTAGTCAACCATCACAGAGAATGATCAATCTACAAAATGTTTTAACTGATGAGCTCAATGGTATTCTTGTTATGGAAGAAGAACTATGGGCTATGAAGTCTAGGACTAACTGGCTCATACAAGGAGAAAGGAATACTGCTTACTTTCACCTATCTACACTGGCTAGACGTAGTAGGAACCGTATTGTGAGCGTAAAAAATTCCATGGGAGATTGGATTATTGAGATTGAGGAGGTCAAAGATGTTTTCCAAAAAGGCTTTGTAAATCTATATCAAACTGAACAATGTTGCTGCAATTGGGAATGCCCCACCCTTGATGCTCTGGGCAGTAGACTGTCAAAAAAGGATGCTGTGAGAATTGCATCTCCTCCATCAGATATGGAAATTTTGAAAGCACTGAATACTATGAAGCCTTTTAAAGCGCCTGGAGTAGATGGGCTACATGCAGGTTTTTTTCAACGCTTCTGGATGAGTGTGGGGGAATTTGTCAAGGAGGAGGTGAAGGGTATTTTTTCTAGCTGCTGTATACTCCCATACCTAAACCAAACATTAGTGGTGTTAATCCCTAAAAGAGATGGGGTTGAATCCATTGGCCATTACAGACCTATCAACCTATGCAACACGGTTTACAAAATTGTTACAAAAATTCTAGTTCTTCGGCTTAAAACAGTCATAGCTTCCCTGGTTTCTCCTGTTCAAACAGCCTTTATTGGGGGAAGAAGGGGCACAAACAACGTCATCATTGCTCAAGAACTTGTCTACTCTCTAAATCAGAAGAAAGGGAAGGAGGGATACATGATTATTAAGATTGATCTAGAAAAAGCTATGACCGCTTGGAATGAAGCTTTGTGAGAATTTTGCTAAATAATATCGAGTTTAGTCAAGAGACCATCAAGCTAATTATGAGCTGTATTTCATCTACTTCCACATCTATTTTGGTTAATGGTAGTAAGATGGAAGAATTTAAACCTTCGAGAGGCATTCGTCAAGGTGACCCCATCTCACCCTATATATTCATTCTTTGCATGGAATTCCTTGGGGCTCTTATTAATAAGAAATGTGTAGACAAAGAGTGGGACAAAGTTAAAGCTTCGAGAGGTGGTCCTGGATTCTCTCACATGTTCTTTGCAGATGATCTGCTTCTTTTTGCCAAAGCAAATACTCAAAATTGTAATGCAATTGAGGAGGTACTTGAAGAATTTTGTGGACTGTCAGGTCAGAAGGTTAGTCAAGAAAAATCAAAAAATTTCTTCTCCCCTAATGTTCCTGAAGACACCAGAGAGGCAATATGTAACCAGCTCCAAATTAAGGCTACTTGTGATCTTGGAAGATACTTGGGATTCCCTATACTTCACAAAGGTAGAAATAGTCGTACCTTCCATTTTGTGATTGATAGAGTTCAAAGTAAGCTTGAGGGTTGGAAATCCAAGCTTCTATCACCTGCAAGCAGATTGGTACTTATTAAATCTGCTGCTACTCCGATCCCTGAGTACTTTATGCAGTGTATTTCTTTCCCTACCAATGTTTGCAACTTTATTGACAAGATCATCAGGGACTTTTTATGGGGCTCTTCGCCAGAACATAGGAAAATGCATCTTGTGAATTGGAACAAAGTTACTCTCCCCAAAGAGCTTGATGGGTTGGGGATTGTGCAAATGAAAGCTAGAAACTTAGCCTTGCTAGCTAAACTTTGCTGGAGATTAGCATCAAATCCTGAAGCACCTTGGGCTTCAATGTTAGCAAAGAAATACCTCACTCCAACTAGGATTAATAACCCGAGAGTCTATAGACCTTGTTCTCGGGTTTGGACAGCTTGTAAAAAGGGGGGGAAAATCTTCAATCGAGGGTTAAAATGGAATGTGAAGAATGGGAGATCAGTGCTATTTTGGAGGGATTTTTGGCTGCCATCCGGTGCTTTAAGACATCAAATGGTAGGTCCCCTCACAGTTAATGATGAGAAGCTCACAGTGAGAGATGTGCTCAACTCTAGGGGAGGCCTTGAAAGTTGTATTTCCTTTACTATTCTTGAGAATATTCTGCTCCAAATGAAAGCCATTCCTCTGGCTAATGATCCTAGTATGCAAGACACATTAATTTGGGCTTTCTCTAAGGATGGCTCATTTGATCTCAAATTGGCATACCTTTTGGCAAAAGATTTAAATCTTTTGAACCGTAATACTTCCAATGGAAAATGGGTTTGGAAAGCAACTACCATACCTAGAATTAAGTTCTTTCTTTGGCTGTGTTACCATAAAAGTATTCCAACTCGTGAAGTTTTAGGTTCAAGGGGCATAAATCTTGACACGGCATGTGAACTATGTGGCCTGGCAACGGAATCCATATCCCATGTCATAAGGGATTGTATCGTCGCAAAAAATTTTTGGAAGTTGCTTGGCATCCCTAATAAGCACCATGATTTCTTCCTACTCGATCTTGAGGAATGGATGAAAGTGAACTGCTCCTCAAAGAGTATATCGAGGCATCATCAACTGCCTTGGAAGATAGTCTTTCCATTTGGTATTTGGCAGTTATGGAATCAAAGGAATCCTTTTCTATTCTCTTCTGGTACGGTGACTAGAAACATCCAGGACCTTTGCATTAAAATGAGTGCTGAATTCTTTGCAATTGTCGGTGCTAAACCCAACAAGAATCCGAGAACAAATATTCAGGTGAAGTGGACCAAACCTCCTGTGGGGTGGCTGAAACTAAATACGGATGGATCTGCTATTGGTAATCTTGGGGTAGCAGGTGGTGGAGGGCTGATCCGTAATGAGAATGGTGATTGGATTATGGGATTTGCTAGATCATTGGGAATTACTTCTGGAGTCATGGCAGAATTATGGGCTTTAAAGGATGGTCTCACATTAGCTTCTCAACTTAGAATTGCTGACATTTGTATTGAGCTTGATGCTAAGCTTATTGTTTTACTTCTCAATAATTACTCGATAAATAATCTCATGCTAGAGCCTTTGCTTGGTGATTGCAGGACCCTATTGAAGAAATTCCATAATACAAATGTCCAGCACATTTTCAGGGAGGCAAACCAATGTGGTGATGCATTGGCTAAGTTTGGAGCCACCCTTTCATCGGATTTTGTTAATTTTGTTAACCCACCGCCTATGATGGAGGATTTGCTGGCTTTTGACAAAGCCGAGTTTTTTTGTAACAGACTTATTAGTACTTAATCTATTTCAGCGTTGGTTTACCAAAAAAAAAAATGTGTTGGACATTGATGACAATGACGAGAGCAATTAATTACGTCCATGGTTGCTACTTTGACTTTTACTTATCAATAAAAGTGTCCTATTCTTATAGCCAACAAAAAGAAAGGTATTAGAAAATGAGTGTGGGGGAGTAGTTTATTTAAGCTTTTATTGATGGTTTGCTTAAATATACTTAAATCATAAAAAAGTAAAAAAAATTAAAAAAATAAGGATTTTAAAAAATTATATATAAAAGCTAAAAACAAAAATATTAATTTATAATCCAATGTCAAATGGATACAAAGTATGTGTTTGGATATGACTGAAACTTGCGTTTACGTTTTCAGTTCACGTTTCCTTCCTCTTTTTTTTAGCGCATGAACAGTGAATTTACTGTGCAAAGACAAAAATTACTGTTTATACACTGTAGCAGTACTGTTCACGTACTGTAGCAATACTGTTCATGCATTTAAAAATATTAAAAATGGGTTTCACGGTACTTTTCACACATTTAAAAATTATTTTGCTACAGTATTTTTAGTTTTCAGTTTCAGCAACAATAAGTTTAATCCAAACGGACACAAAGACTTTTGAGAAATTTTTTTATTTAACATGGCTATCAAAGATTTTTAGATTTTGTAGCTGCCAGACATCTGTCTAAAAAAAAAGAGATAACGGGAGAAAATAAACCAAGAGGATCTGCGCCCATTTTGTACTTATAAATTACATACCAAAATTAATTTTAGACCTTTAAATTTACTTTCATCGAATAAAACCTCTAAAACTTATCAATTAATGCTTCCCATTAGGGTAAGATTTTTGTCTCCAGGATAACGTAGGGATAGGTTTAGGCTATTTAGCCACACCCTGCACTACAATGGAAGAAAGTGGAAATTATTTTTGAAGGACTAGTCAATGTATGTTTTGTTATGTATTAAGAGTTTGGATTATATTGTTAATGTATTAAAGTATGAGTATTAAAGACTTTGTTTGTATTACTAAATAGTTAAATACATAAATATTATTATTATTATTTTTTTGATTGTGATATTATTTTACTAAATACTTTGGATAATATTATCTACTCCTTATATATATATATATATATATATATATTTTTTTTTTTTTTTTTGTAATTTCAAATATATTTATATTAATGAAATGAGTTTTATAAAAAAATATATATTATAACAGGTGTGCAACAGTACAAATTGACATGAAATAGAATTTAACAAGGGCAGAGCAGGACATTGCGGGCCCTCGGGAATGGGAATGGAGCGAATTTTACTAGTAGTAGTGGGGGCGAGGACTAATGAAATACACATTTTTAATGGAAGCTTTTAGATTAGTTTAAAAAAAAAAAAAAAAAACTATGTAAAGAAGTTGGGAGACGTTTCCTGAATTGTATAACAGTGGAAAACACAGTGCAATATTAGTGAAATGTTTACTGTACAATCCTTCGCACAGCATTTCAATTTCTTCAAAAATTTTAACTTTTCTTTTACTCTAAACTATTTTTCTTTTGAAACTTTCTAGATCCTAAAAGTTAATTTTTTTAACTTTTTGATTTCAAAGTTCAAATTGGTCTAAACTTTTTGATGCTGACAGATTATTTATTTATATCTTTTCCTTGACAACGTTTGAAGAATGATTGATATGTTACCTACATAATAAGAAATAATAATGATGATATGATGATGGTGAATGGTCCATGATGATGATATGGACCTGGTTTTTTTTTTTTTTTTTTTTGCTACATGTTCCTGGTATTTCTTTTTTATTTTTAGAATAGGTACTTTTTCTGTTCTTATCAGTAATTGTTATTTTCAATGATTATACTCTTTTCTGGTAATAAGGTATAAGTCTAGTTAATGTATGTACTTAAGGCACACATTAATTATTTATTTTTAAAAATATTTTATGGAGAATTGAAGAAACTATTTAAAAAGTTAATAACTTTTTCATTTTTCAATAAAAAATTTTCTAAAATGGTTTACTAATGTATACCCTAAGGGCACACATTAGTAAAACCCATAAGATATTTAACAATGAGTAATAAGATGTGACCATGTGATATTTAACTATGGGTATGTTAACTCGTTTAATTAACAAGTCATGTAAATGTTAATACAAATGATTTATTTAATAATCTATTTGATTAATATGTCATACTTAACCTATATAATTTTTATCAATTTCCATTTGTTTAAAATTATAATACAATTACAACCATAAATATAAAAAATAAACATATAAAAACAACCATAAATTAAGCAATAATATCAAAATAACTAATAATTTTATAAGCTAAATAGGTTAGACATGTTCACATGTTGAATACAAACATGACTTATTTATTAAATGGGTCAATCATATTAACCTGAATATGACCCGAACCCGTTTGACCTAAACTCATGACTTGATTATAAGCGGGTTAGTCATGTTGAGTTCACCAGTCGTATCAAATTTTGTCACCCCTAATTTTTGATGGTAACTTTTGTTACAATGTGAATGTTTACAAAAAGTGGGCAATATTGAACAATACACGATTGTCACAAAATAATGAGCATTATTATTCAACAATAAATGATTGTTACAAAGAATTGAAGTGAGCATTATTCAACAATATTTCAAGATTGTTAGAAAAGAGTGAGCATTATTATTATTATTCAACAAAATATGCATTGTTACAATAAGTGATCATCATTAGCCAACAATGCAAAAAGTTAAGCTAAAATAATGTTGCAGAAATATACGAATAAATAAGGGGTGTAGCTATGTACAAGGGTGGGGCCATGGCCCCCCAAAATTTTGAAAAAAATATATGTATATAATTATTTTAATGTTTTGAAAATTTAGTTTACAAAAATAAGAGTTCTCTCCAAATATTTAAATTAGTCCTATGATGCTCCTAAAAAATATAATTGGTCTAATAATTATAGAAACATAACTTTATTTTTCACAATTCTATTTTTTATTGTAAAATGTGTTCTTATATTTGTTAAAAATTTAATAAAATTTGGCACCAAATATATTTGAATTTATATTTTTCAACCCGTTATGTGGCAATTAATAAGTCATTAACTTATTAAAAAAATCTTGTTACTAAAACTACACATAAAATGTCTTTTTAATTGCTACATAATGGGTTAGAATAAGATAGTTTCAAATATATTTGGAGCCTAACTAATGTTTGGAGCCTAAGATAGTTTTTGAAAATTTCATTAGTTCAATCGAATACAATTTTTTATTTTATTTTATGAAAAATTGCCATCAAACATAATTTTGATTTAAAATACAAAGTTTTTTTTTTTTTTTTTTTGGTGTAAGTATATATATAACTTATCAAATAAAAAAATGTGTATATAATAAAAAAGCCTAATATATATATATATATATGTGTGTGTGTGTATATATAGGAGTTGTCTTGATAAATATATTAGTGCTGCAACTTAACTTTCAAACAAAAATTTCTGACTCTGTCCCTGTCAATAATTAATTAACTTCCTTAATGGATATATATATATAAATATATATATATATATATATATATATATAAAACTTCTGCATAGTGCTGAAGGCCTGAAGCAAAAGACATCAACCCAAAGAATGGCAGGAAGAAGCACAGAGTTGGAGTTGGAGAGAAGTACCATTTCCGAACGTGATGCTAATCTGATCAATCATGACAGGAACAGGTAATTAATGTACTCTACCATGTTTTCATTTTCTTCTTTACTTCATATATATACTATATCTTCAATATTTTTCTTATTAACACCACCACCTTTCCTCTAAGAGTTAATCAAGTTTAAGATATATATATACACGTGAAGAAGTTAGCTTGCAATGAGTTAATTACTACTGGAATGGAGGGCTGTCTTAGAAATAAGATGACACGGTGAGAGTTATGTTTATACGCAGTACACAAAGTGACCTCACATTTCCTGGAGGACAAGCCAGTTAATTAATTAATTCTATGATGAAACACAACCCCAACAAAAAACTGGGGTTATAGTACTGTTTTTAAACTGCAACTGTAATCCAAAAATCGCTCAAATGGGCTATCCAGCGTGTTTTTTTTTTTTCAGGCGGTTCGTAACACTGCTCAACAAGTGTGACAATAGGTCTAACTAACAGTTATTCCTCGCACTGAAATCGTTTGGAAACTAACCATATTTTAACCCTAGTTATAGCTTATTGAGTGCACCATGCCGAAAAAACAAGCTCTGGATCTGGATCTAAGCTTGGCTTCATTTTCTAACGACGTCGTGGAGATTGGTGCTCATGAGAGACTGGAGGAGAGCGCGTTGCTGCAGGATTTCCATGGTGTTGCGGCTTCCAGCGGCCTGGTTCGTTTTCAAACTTCAAACTTCAAACTAGGCATGCTTAAAAAGTGCTTAAATTTACACATTTTTCACCAAAAACTATCCACTGAAGTGGGGGTATAAGTTTGCAAATATACGTAGCAGATAACCGTGCAAATATAAACGTCCCTGTAGTTGTGTAAATAATTTTTTAATATTTTTTTTTATCTCACCCACTCATCAGACCTCACTTTTCTCTTTTTCCCAAAATCTTTTCTTTCCCCATCTCCATCTTCATCTTCATCACCCACTCACTCGTTCTCTAAACAAAACAAAGCCGGTCAACCACCCACCGCCGTCCACCCACCACACCCAAGCCAAAAAATCTCATCTTTCTCAAACCCCAAAACCCAAATCAAAACACAAATCAAACTACACCCACAACTCAGAACTCCAAAAACCAAAAAAAATCACCAAGTCCCCAAACCCAAGAGAGAACCAAAGTTAGAAGCCTTTTGTTTGTGGTGGTTGATTGGCTGAACCCATAGTGTTCGGCCATGGTGGTCTAGGCTAGGTGGAATTCGGGTTTAGAGAACTAGAAAGAGCAGGGGTTTAATTTATGTGGATTTCTGCCTTTGTGATGGTTATGTGATGTTCGGCCATGGCCATGGAGCTCTAGCCATGGAGGTTTGGCTTTGTGACGGTGAAGAGAGAAGAGAGGTGAGAGGTGAAAGATGAGAGAGAACTTTTAACCTTTTTCAGGAGATGAGAACGTGTAGTCATAAAGTATAAAGTAAAAATAATAATAACAAAATAAAATAAATATTATTTAAATCAAATGAAGTGAATTTTTATGCTAGAAGGGACAGCATATCTTACAAGGACTGATGCAAATGCTTATTGGCTGGGACTACCCGAACTATGCAAATAACACTTACGTGTTGCGGCTTCCAGAGTTATACATTTTTTTTTTTAATTCAAAAAAAAAAAAAATCGTACTTTTTTAGTGGTCCGTACCATGGTACCTAGTTAAGGGAAGTTAAAAAATTTATTTTTAATCAGTTGAAAATCGAAATTTTTTTTAATGAGCTTCTTCAAACACAGATCTAAATCATAATTACCACTTTTACTATGAGTTACACAAAAGAAATTAATTTGACTTGATGGTAAAAGTTAATGAACTCAGAAATATATAAATAGAAAAGTTATTACCAATTAGCTGACACATGTATTTATAAAAGATTTTACTTAGAACATTGTTAATCAATTTTTTTATTAAAAAAAAAACTGATTTTTTAAAGTTTTTTTTATATTAATTTTTCATAATTTTTTTCTAAGTAGTTAATTAATAAATACTTTAAGATTATCTATTAAAAGCATTAGCATTAGGGTGTAAAACCCCCAAATTGCTATTTAACAACTTAAACCATTAAAAACATGCAACCATCGGGTTGTAAAATGTAAAAAATTATATCCACCTGCTATAGTAAGTGGGTACATTTACAAACTACTGTTCACAGGCAGTAAACTTACATTCCAATATTTTATTAACTCTCTCACTTCTCTCTCTCTCGTCTAACTCTCCCTCTTCTCTCTAATTTTTTTTCTCTCTTCTCCATCTCTTTGTCTCTCCCTTTTCTCTCTCTCTATTCTCTTTGTTTCTCTCTCCTCTATCTCTTCTCATCTAACGCATTTTTGGTTAGATCGAATCAATGGTTGTTGGGTTTCAGTGGTGGCGTTTCGATGGTTGCCAGGTTCGTTTTGATGGTGGAGTTGAATTGGTGGCTGGGTTTTGGTAGTTAGTTGTTTCGATGCTCTTGCTAAGTTGGTTTTGGTAGTGGTTGGGTTTCAACACTTGTTTTGGTGCTAGTTGTGTGTGGTGCAGCGATTATGAGTGGTGGGTTTGGCAGCGGTGATTGTTGACTCTCTCTCTTAGTGATTTTGGTGGTTGTTGATGGTGGTGGTGGTGGGCTGTGGTTGAGTTTTTTTTATTTCTATGGGGTTTGATTATTTTGCTATGAGTATTGACTGTGGTAGTTGGTTACTTGGTTTTGAAGGTTGTGGTTCAAATTTTCAGTGGTGGTGGCAATTTTTTTCGGGTAATTTTGGTGGTGAAGAATTGGTGTTTGTGGCTAAGTTTTGGTGAAAGTTAGTTGTGACTAGTGAGGGTTTACTTGAGAGAGAGACAAAGATGAAGAAGACAAAAGAGAAAGATATAAAATTTATATTATTTGATTGTGTAGTTTATATTATTTTATATTTGTTGTATTATTAAATAAGTTGATAAAATAGATAAGATAGTATTTGAAAATTTAAAATAGAGATTTTTTTTACGTTCTCTTGTGTGAATGCTTTAATCAAACCCATTTTTGAGTTATTTAACTATTTAATAAAGGGCGAATATCCAGTATGGCAGTATCAGCCGGATTCAGCCCTATACATGGAGCTTGACCTTCTCACAACACGTAAATCCCCCACACACTGGTGCGCCAACATGTTGACCCGCTGATTGTGCTTAAATTTGGCATTAGTGTCACTGTCGAAGTCAAATTTGCCTTTTTTTAATTTTTATTTATAAAATAATAATAATTGATGGGATGCCTTAAAAACTTGGATTTCAGAACACCTAAATCTAGTGATTTCAAATAACGGCATATTGTTTCTCAAAAAAAAAAATAACGGCATACGTCTAGCCACAAAGGTTAGGAATTTAAGAAACTAGTCGCTAACCCGTGCGATGCACGGGATAATTTTTATAATTTGGCTCAAAGCATATTATAATTTTTTTTTTAACCCATAATAGTACAGAATGTTAAACCAAGAGCAAAATGGGGGAAAATATAAGGAGAATACAAATTGACTAAAAAAGGGATGAGAATCTTAACAAATTTAAGTTAAGAATAAGCAGTTGCCAATGTAAATCCTTCAATTTAAGAACTTTCATGGCCTTGCAATTAATGCCCAAAAACCAAGTCTTGTCTGGTTGAAAATAGCTACGGAATAAATAAAAAAATTTAAAAAGGGGGGCTCTCTCCTTTTCTTCTAACCTCAAAAGTGTCAAGCAAGGATCATAGGATGGATTATGGGCAATAATAAAAGTCCACAACACAAATTTGGGTAAAAGAAACCACCTGCAACATTTAACATTTTGTGAGGCAAAAGATATGACAATCCAACTACAAATTTGAGTTAAAAAATTAATTGCAAGTAATATAGAAAAGCATGATTCCAATCCAAAATTTGGATTCTAAAACAGTAATAGGTTCAGGAACAAAATATGATCCAACTCAGATTTTCAACAAAGATGAAAAAATTGATGTGTAACCCCAAAGTCTTAGGGCATAAAGTTCAACTTAAGCAATCTATAAATTAAACTCTAGGAGTTTAAACTTTCTTTTTCAGTTTTAGATGTCTTTGTGATTCTCATTAAAAAAAAAGCTTTAAATGTAAATAATCACCCTTTCATCAACATGTTTAATATAAACACAGGCTAGGGAAAAAAACCATAACCAAAAAAGAAAAAAAAAAGAAAAAAGAAGAGAATCCTATAGAGTTGAGAACAATTACATCTCAGCGAAGAAGCAATTAACAATAAAAGTACTAAATTTCTAAACTTTGTTTTATCAACATAGTACAACTTTTTCATTAAAAAAATTAAATTAAAAAAAAAAAAACATAGTACAACTTAAAATGATGAACCATAGAACAATGGAGAACTTTGTTCTGTTTTTTTTTAATAGTAGAAAAAGGAACAAAACGGAATAGTAGAAGAATTAAAACCTTCTAGGTTGTGTTCCTTGCAATCCTCCAAAACCAAAGGAAACCCATCAAACAAAAAAAAAAAACATGAAAAATAATCAAGCAATAGGGAACCAAACGAAATAAAAGAAAAATCCATATGGAAAAAAGAGAGGAAAAAATAGGGATGTACAAAGATTCAATGGTGGAGTTTACAAACAAATAGAGAGACAAACGGATATAATTTAGGAAAACAAATTTGAAAAGAATTGGGAGAATTACCTGACATGAGAAACCAATCAAAATCTCATCCTGATTGTATTTTTGCTGAATAAAACTTTGGATGCTGTACTTATTTTGCTAAATCTTGTCTTTGCCATTGCAAGGTGAAAACAACACAACTTTCTTATATCCTTTATGCAACATAAATTTCAATGAGGTTGATGGCATGCTAAGCATGGCTGTAGCTCTGTACCTGCAATTACATATATGTACTTACATATTTGTATTGTAAGAGTTCCAATTAAAACAAATTAGAGATAATTACTTACTTACATATTTGTATTGTAAGAGTTCCAATTAAAACAAATTAGAGATTAATTATAGTAAAAAGTTTCTCCTCTATGTGATAAAAAATCAAATGAAACATAAATGATCATAATGCATCATGAAATGGTACAGCTGAAATTCGTGCACTTCAAACAACTTATAAGAAGCTGTCCAATACATAGCAAATAGATTAATGACACAAACACATGCAGTGCCAAACAACCAATGCACCATTCCAAGTCAACCAATTCACCATTCCAAGTTCTCTCCAAATCAAAATCAAAACAAAATAAATACCCAAAAGACAAAAATCCTCAGCAACAAATCTCAACAGAAATCTAGGAAATTAAACAGACCCACTTCCCAAATCCCATTGATTTCACCTCAATCCCCAGAAATTGGAAAGAGAAATTGTTAGAGATCATGAAGTTCATGAACAAAAGCTAACATAAAATGCAAACCAAAGAATACATTGTTAAGTTATAGTAACTCATTTAACACAAACCCAAAACTTAATCCATAAGTTTATTTTTTCCATATGTATTATATTAGGATTTGGAATTAGGAAAATAGAATGATGCAAAATGCTTATCTGAATATTATTGGTCACTATCATCTGATTATATACATCAACAGAGTACTTAACCAACTAACTGAAAGATAACTAACTAACTTCAAAGCCACGTGCACATCACATGCTCGCTTAATAGACTAAACTACTTGCAGCATATCTACCTAGCATTGAACTACATGTAGCACAGCACCCTGCTTATAGCTCTTCAACAGCAACATCAGTTTCTGCATTAACTGCATCTGCAGAATCCTTCCTCAACATATTACATAATAGAAGTAAAATTATTAGGACATACCATATGCATACTTATTGCTGGTGAGTTTTGGGTCGGGTCCAATAATGTGAAAACTTTGTGCCAAACCTATATATAAATAGATATATAAAACCCAAGTATACAGATATCCCCAATTAACAAAGCAAAATTCACAATTCACAAAGGTATCTAAAAGGAACCTTCACAATTGATTGTGCTTCCATTTACTTTTGCTTCACTGTTGTTTTTTTCCTCAACACCCAAACAGATGCTCAACTTGGTTAAGTTTGTCTGATCATGAAAATACTTTGGAAGCTTTATATCAATATTTATCAAACATTGAATCTTTTGCTGGAGAGAAACAAAATGGAGAAGATTCTAGGAAGGATGGTAACTTGGCAACTTAGTGCCAATTACTGATGCTACAGTCAAATATTATAAAGATCACAACTCTTGCGACATCAAAAGCCTTGTCTTTGTCTCTCTCTCACACTCGCTGGTAGATTTTTTTTTTTTTTTTTAACAAACAATAAGGATTTATTAACTGAGACCCAGCATCAAACACCTACCACGCACTATAACTGAAATTTTGAAAACCCTAACTTTAAACTAAACGGATTAAATTTAGAATGAAAAGAAGTTGGAGAATTACCAGGAAAAAAAAAAAAAGTGTCAATGTAGGACTGCAAAGCACAAAATAAAAGAATTTTGAAAATTAGAGAGAGATTCAAATAACAATGAATGAATTTGAAAGAGAGAACAGGTACCTGCAGCAATAGAAGGGGAGGCGCTTGAAGGTGGGTGCGAGACTCTTTGTATCTGATCAGCTCTACCTTTGATCGCTTACTTGTTTCTCATCTGAGTTTTGGATTTTGATTTTGGGGGAAGGAGAGAGTTTCGTTTTTTGGGTTTCTGAGAAGAGAGAGCAGGATGGGGGAAGGAGAGAGTTTCATTTTTTGGGTTTCTGAGAAGAGAGAGGCAGAGAGCAGGACGGGTTTTAGTTTTAGAAGAGAATTGGGTTTTGTTTTGTTTGGGGTAGAATTTTTTTTTAAATATATTTGCTGTTTTGGAAAAATATGTTTATGAGGGCTACTCTGATTTTGCGTTTAAGTATTTTTTGGGATTTAGAAAAGTTTTTTTTTTTTTTTTTGGTTTCTGATTTTTTTTTTTAATATTGTGCTGATGTGGAAATTTGTGGGAGCTTCAAAAGTTTCGGTTTTATATATATATATAGATTAGCAAGCTCTCTTTCCTATTAAACAAAAAAAAAGGGGGCAGTTTGGTCCAATATCCAATGGCACTAGACTCATTGAGATGGTGACACGTATCCATTTTTTAATATGTGTTACCATTCGATCAAGTCCAATGCACTGGAAACACTAGACTGGTCATCATCTGACCAAGTCCAGTACACTGGAAACACTAGACCTAATCTGGACCAAAAAAAAAAAAACCTTAACCCTAACCAAAATTATTCCAAACATAGCCCCTGGCTAGTTAGGCATCTACATTTTTTTTTTTTTTTTTTTTTAATAAAGCAGATGGAAAGCTTTAATTTTGAAAGCTTTTTATGGCATATTGAACAGGTTTGGGTTCTTGGTTTATTATTATCTCTATTGCTTTGTTTTTAAAAAATTCAAATTTATTGTCACTTGGATAGTTGGATGATTGGGTCTAATTTATGTTATGTCTTTTGTTTTATACAAGTTTCAGCTTAAATGCGGCTTTGGATTTAGCCATCAAATTCAAAGATTCAATTTCGGAAGCTATTTATAATCGACTGAACAGGTTTGGGTTCACTTATTCATGCTGCTTTTGATTTTTGGCGGAAAAAGTTATATTTTTAATTTCAAATTCAAGGGGAAGGGGATATATTTGTTGTTTTGCTTGGTTGTTTTTGAATTCTTTGATGATTTAAGAACAGAGTTTTTGCCCATTATCGTTGTTGGGGCATAATCTGTATTGGCATGGTTGTATGTTTGCTTTTTAAGTTTTTCAAGCTTCTCTAATCTTTAAGGCCAATGATAGAAGAGATTTATGCATCCAACGAAAACATAGCGGGAATGAGATGAAAAAAAGTGGAAGAAGAGATGGGTTTTATTCCTTTGCTAGTCAGGTTTCTTGTTTTGCTTGTTGGTTTAAGATAGTCAACGCTTGAGATTTTGACTAGATCAAGTTTATGCCCCTAATTAGTCTACTGAGTATTCTTAACCTATTCCAAAGTTTTGGGACTAAGGTTTGGTTGTTGTTTCCTTTTTCAACATCAATGCTAATGCATGTACGAGGAACAATAAGTCTTATATTAGACTTATAGCCTATTGAATGACTTCAATTATTACAAACTCACCATTGCCATGGCATTCGCACATATAAAGACTGAATTTTTAGAATTCTTGATAAGACAAATTGTTATAGATTATGTCTTATAGTGAGGGTGAATGAAATAATATTGATAGTGGCTTGTTCATCTCTTCGCATTGAATTGCACTCATTGTGATAGGTTTAGGAGAGAAACCTAATAAAGTTGAAGGGATTTTTTTTTTTTTTTTTTTTTTTTTTTTGGGAAGTAAAGTGGATTTTGTGGGTTTTTTATTTTATTTTTATTTTCTTATGTTTGGAAGGTAAAGAAATAATGTTAAAGTTGAAGGATTTCTTGTTTGTGTATGTGCCAGTGATGAAGCACTCGTTTTCTTTAAAGCATTTCATGGGCTTCTTGTCTTCCTCGCCTCATTTCTAATTGCCTTAATTGGTTTACACTTTCAAGCCTTAGACGTCTCGCCACTTGATACACATTTTGCTATCATCTTGCTTTTCGTCATGGCTACAATCGTCCATGGCATTGCATATGTGGAGATAAAACTTCTACCTCAAAATGCTGAGTATCTTCCCATATTAAGGTTCATTTGTCTGGTTTCTGGAATTATTACTATTGAACTACTTGTCGCAATAATCTTTTCTCCCTTTTGGCTATTCATGGTTAATTTATGTCCAATCATGATCCTAGGGGTACCACGCCATTCATACCAACAAGTTTATCAGTGTATCTACTACATAGCTAATTTAGTACTTAATGAAGTATGTAGCTTGTTTGAAAAGATTTGTCAATTAGTTGATTAGATATATGACAAGGTTCTACCGAAATTCCAATAAGCAGCTTCTCAAGCATTTTCCTCAAGGGAACTAGAAGACAATGATATTCAGATGGAAGAAACTGTTTAAGTGGCCTATTATTGTTAATTAGACATTTGTAAGAAAAATTTTCACTAATGCAATTTTCTATTAGTTGCATTTTATTCAATTTGCAAATTTTCAACAACTTGACTTTTAAGGTTGAAAGTTTTAATGGAAAGTGAGATTTCCATTTATTACTTTTTGGCAACGCCAACGCTCATTTGTAAGGGAAACAAAACCAAACAAAGCCAGAAAACAAACATATGTTTCCAAGAGTTTTGTAGCTTAACTTACACTTCTTTAATGTTCCAATGGAGATTCGTCCTCCCCTAATTATCGAATTATAATGCTACTTTTTTATTTTATTTTATAGATATGATAAAATTTCTACCTATGACATCCGTTTTATGATAATTGCTTATAGGTTCGAATCTCAGATTTCTTATTTAAATTTCTTATTCGACACAAGTGAAGCAAAAACTGTTGAGTGAGCCTCTTGTACTCTTTTTGTGGGATCCATTTCCATTTCTATCGCTCACAAAGTTTTGGAGGAAGGAGATGGGGATTGGGTGATCATGTTCCAATTGTGGGGCTTTCTTTCAATAAAATCTTCTTTACTAAGAGAAAAAAAAAAAGTTAACATCATCCCCTAAGCACCTAATCAGGGTATTTTGGAAATCAACTCTTTGATTACATAATTTCATTTGTCAGCATCTAGAATATTTAGTCGTTGAATATTCATACAAGACAAATATATTTTGAGCACGAAATTCTCATAAATAAATAAATAAAGCGTTTTGAATTTCTCTGACATGTGACTGCAATAAAGCAATACAACTTTTCACTATGGAAGTAATGCAAATTAATATTATCCATCCAACGTGATTAGATTATCTACTGGACCTTGACTCAAAATTAGCAAACTGGCCAATCTTAAGAATGACTTTTATGATCAGATTAAATTGACTAACACATATAATTGGTGGGTCCAATTCCAGTTTATTTGAAAACTAATAAATTTTCCAATGTAGTCCTGGAAATATAAAAAGGAAATACCTTATCAACATTTCTATTTAAAAACTCATTCACCAAGTTTGGCCACTGCGGTCAAAAGGGTGAACCACTTTTTCAATATTCAGTCATAATTTTCCATGATAAATTAGTTCAAGGCACCTCTAGCAGCAGGGCCTATAAGTATGTCTTCTATTCACCAAACAAGGCAATCCCTGAAAACAAGAAAAAATGAGCAACCATAAAGGTCATGTTTGCTTCCATGGGCTCTTGATGTGGCCAGGCAATTTGGCATTTATGGAGCAGTATTCTTGACAAACTCAGCTTCTGTGTGCTCCATGTACTGGCGTATTGATCATGGTCAGCTGACTTTGCCAGTGAAGCAAGATACTGAGCCTGTGTTTTTTCCTGGACTACCTTCACTTGGCCTTTCTGACTTGCCTAGTTTTCTTGCTCAGCCTTCAAGTGATTCTGCTTATTTGGCAGTGATCATGGAAAACTTTGGCTGTTTGGATAAAAATGATTGGGTATTCTGTAACAGTTCTGAAGAGTTGGAAAGTGAAGCCATTTTCTTATATTTCATCCACAGAGCTTTATGTTTAACTAGACTACTCACCATGGTATGTTGGTTTTTTTTTGTTTGTTTGTTTGTTTGCTTTGGGTACTCTTTTCTATTGTTAAGAGAATAGATGCCAGGAAGAAAAATATTTTGGAAACATTGATTTATATGAGCATGGTTAAATAAATCAGGGACATAGAATTATTATATAATCTGCCAGAAATAAATTGAAACCGATAGACAATCATGGGAATTGAGAAAACAAATGATGTTAAGAGGGAAAAAGTAGAAGATGGAATAGGTGAATTCCTGTTTTTTAATTTTGATACGAGATGATATCAGAAGACCAAGGAATTTCCAAATAATTTAGAGCTTCTCAATAAATTCAGGATAATCTTGGACAATGGATAAGTATATAATATATAACTATAGATTTTAAATTTGGAAATCATGTGTTTTATTTATGCGTTTATTGAAGTCAGAAATGATCAAAGATTAGTCCCTTTTTTTTTTTTTTTTTTTTTTTTTTTTAGAATCAAAGATTAGGAGTCAAATCTATCAAATTCTACACTATAGTTTTAGCTTTATTATTTTATATGCCAAGTAGTAAGACCTGTATTTGTAGAGTTGTAAATCTTTCTCATTTTGTTCATTGATTGTTGAAAAGCTAGTAAAGGCCATGTCAGGACTATGGCCCTTGGTGATGGTTGGTCCGATGGTGCCATCAGCCTACCTAGATCAGCAGATCAATGGAGACATAGCTTATGGCGCCAGTCTCTGGGAGCTTAGTAGTGACCAGTGCTTGAGCTGGCTAGAGACAAAACCACCAAAGTCAGTGATATATGTATCATTTGGAAGCATGGCAGATATAACAGCAAAACAGGCTGAAGAAATTGCATGTGGTTTGATAGCAAGCAATATTTATTTCTTATTGGTTGCAAAAGATTCCATCAACAAGTTGTTAATCGAATTTATTAATTCAGCAGAAGAAAGAGGGTTAGTTGTACCATGGTGCAATCAACTAGAGGTGCTAGCACATCAGGTTGTGGCTTGCTTTGTTACACATTGTGGCTGGAACTCAACATTGGAGGCCTTGAGCCTAGGGGTGCCAATGGTAGCAATGCCACAGTGGAGTGATCAGCCTACTAATGCTAAGTTTGTGGAGGAGTTGTGGCAGGTGGGAGTAAAGGCTAAGAAGAACAAAGAGGGGCTTGTAACAAGGGATGAGCTAGAGATGTGTATAAAAGAAGTTACAGTTGGAGAAAGAAGTGAAGAGATTGTAAAGAATGCAACTTTAATGGAGAAAGCTTGTAATAGAGCTGTTAGTATAGGTGGAAGCTCAGATAAGAACATTAATGAATTTGTAGGCAAGTTGATGAGAGGAGACGGAAAGAAAGCTTGATTTTGGATGGTTACTTGATCAACAAAATTAACTCCTTTGGATGATGATATTTGTGATCAATAGCAGGAAAGAGACTTGAAATCTGAAAAGGCTAGACCATTTTCAGGATTTTTTTCAATCTTTCAATGTTAAATAAGAATAATAACAAGTATTCAATAAGAACTCAGGGCTACGCATTGAAATCTTGTCATCTGGGCAGGTTAATCTAAACATGTTTTCTGGCACATCCATGCAAAACATCTGTTCTAGTTTGGTCTCATTGTCAGTTTCTCAGTATAGGTAGAGTCAACATAGTCATCTTAACAAATAATTTCATAACAATCTTCTGAGGTTCATTTCTGAGAGAGGCAAATATAGGTTATGTGGACGTGACTCTTTCTCATTAATTTGTAGGATTTGTTTTCTCTGTGGATATTGAGGCAATTTCATCTTGACAAGGAGATATTCTGAATTTAAGATTTATCAGAATTATTACAAAAGGCTCATTCTGTAGCAACAATGGAGTTGTATTGTCATCAGGTTTCGACTTGGTAAAGCATAATATTATTTTAAAGACTTTGTTTTCTCAGTAGATATAAAGGAGAATTACAACTTGTCCATGTGACATAATTTGACTTTATATATACTATTTATCATGGATTAACGAGTATAGTTGCCACTAACTTTTACTGTGGCCATGTTGGATTTGTATTGGAGACAAATGTTGCCGCAACAGGTTCAACATATTTGTTTTCTCATCTGATATAGAAACGACTTCAGATTGTTAAGGTGAACAATACTGACTAGTCTTGAAAATTTCCTGGAGAACTGAAGTATGCAGTTGCCAAAAGAGTTCTCTGAGGCGGTAATTTAAGTTGTAGTGGCACCTTTTGTCACTGTAACAAGTTTCAAAATAATTTTGTAGGCCATAACCATGAAATGTCCTAACAAAACTCTTTTAACTACATAATGAATTTGTGTCCAAAACAATGACTCCAAAGCACCTGTATCAGATTTCACCAACACATTGATGTCCAAAGCTCAGGTAAAGAAAACCAATTCTTGATGAGTTCTCAGTCCCTTTGACCCAACACATTGCTGTACAAAGCTCAGCTAAAGAAAACTAATTCTTGATGAGTTCTCAGTCCCTCTGAACATCACAGGGGGTTTAAAAATCTTCAGCCAGCTCTCTAGTTTGTAAGAATCCACTGGCATCCAGACAACTTCACAAATTTGGAACAGAATCATATACCTCAATTGTATCATTTCAGGAATGCATTCTCTATTCAAGTGTTGACACAGGTTCTATGATTACCCGACCTTCTATTGCTAACCTGTTGGGTTATACTGTATATTTATCTTCAAATCAACAGCTTATTCCATTTTTATTATTTCTCAAATTAATTTTCCTATTGAATCAGATTTCAAGCACACATTCAAATGGTAGAAGATGTAATGATGTTTTTTATTGCATGTTCCATGACCATAATATCACTAGTCATACAAGAGTAGTTTTGCTGATGATAGCAGATAAATCTTATAAACAAACAGAAGCTAATGTCCATGAACATCTAGACCTTCCCTAGGCTTATCTTTTCATTATAATCCAGATCAAGTTTTGGAAGTTAAAAGTGGAAAGTGGCTTTCTTGATTATCTCCCTTTTCTTGTCCAACAAATTGAATTATCACATCATTATAGACAAATAAGCGCATTGACTCTCTGGATTATTTAATCATTATATTTTATTGAAAAATGTATGTGAATCTAAAATAGACACTTGCATTGCTGTGAGATTGAAAAAGGGCTACAGATTTATATTCTTTATTGGGGCAAAGAGTCGGTTATTTGACAAGAACTGCCACACCTCTTTATCTTGTTACAAGTTCTGGGAATGAGCTCTGATACAGCTCATTTTAGAAGATGATATATAAAAGAAAATGAAGTGCGAGCCTTGAAAGTTCTGACGTCGAGCAATTATCAAGCAAGTTCACATATTATAAGCACTGCTGTCATTACATTACCCTGCAATGAAAACAGATAGTCTAACATTAATCAACACCAGATACCTCAAATATATTACTCTAAAGGATTATGAGGATGAACTACGAGTGATAAATATTGCTTGAGCTAGTATTGTCATTTCTACTAGCTAATATACTATTAAAATTTATACTTAGATATTAAATACTCCTGTTCATCCGATTTACTAGCGTTCAAGCATTGTGCTATCTTAAAATTGTATGGTAAAACTTACTTTAGGAATGTGAGTAGGATTAGTGAGACTGAATATCAAGGTCCATTTCAGGTCCTTCAATTATTTAAAGAGATTCTGTTTCAAAACTGTATGAAATCAACCACTGTCAGTATAGTATGTCAACCAAACAGTGTAACCTTTTGTCATTTAGGAGAAACTGGTGATATGAAGCTAATCTTGCTTGATATTATACTGTCAACTGTATGCAAGATTCAGTTAATGTTTTTATGCATGCAGGCAAGGTATCCCTCCAGATGCAGTAGCCAACCTTGTTCTTCTTTCATGATTCCGAAATCTCTTCTAAAGGTGGTCAGTCTCAACAAAAACAGACTATAAGTTTGCATCACATAATTATAAGTTTTGTTTTAAAATGAGCAGAGCAGAATGATATTAGACTATTAGTAATCAACTTGGTTAGTCATTGCAAGTAGTATTCCTTGAATCACGAGCTTCCTCTGAAGTATATGTAGTATGTTGCAGGCTAATAATTTGATTTTGAAATGTACATAAAGAGAAGTTAAAAACATATCAAAGAGAACATTTCATGGTGCAACTAGAACCAAATGACAGGGCTTTCAGTTCATGGAAATTTTAAAGTTACTATAAGAAGCAATTGCTCATCACCACACTTAAAATAGTCGCTGATTTGGATGTGGATCATAAGGCTGGTGCCACTCTGTCACTTATTATGTAATAACCATGAAACGAAAAAATTACAGCTATAGCATCACTTTTTGGTCACTCAAGCAAAGAAAACATGTGAACTTCGAAGGAGTTACCACATAAAATTCTTTATGCAATACAAAATAACCTGTGATTTGAAGATAATGTTTAGAATAAACACCATATACGGCATCAGCTATTGTTGAAATATGTTAAATGCATATTGTTAATAATGACAAAAGGACAAAGGAGCTTTATTCAAAATGCTGTGTCTACAGAATGGTAGCAGTTCAATTAAACTACAGGCAACATTAGGAAGAACAATCTTGCAAAGGAGACATAAAGAAATTGGTTTAGTGAGAAAGAATCAAGATGTTAACATGCTGATTAGTTCTGTTTGCTCCTATTTCTTATGGTGGCAATTCCCAGGTGCCTATAAGAGGGCCTTAACAAACTTCCTATAGATTCATTGGTAGAATCATAGTGGTGAGCAATAGAAATTAACAATTCCACATTGTTATGTTGCACATAGGCCTCCTTTAGAGTTGAGATATCCAAACGTGTAGTGATCATCTAGAAACCATATTAGGTTCAAAAGTTTTATAATCTTGAACTTGAACTAATTGATTCAAGTCATGGAGTAGCCACAAATAAAGTTTAAAGCTCCCATGCCTCTTGGCAGTGTTTTCTTTCCCACATTTTTCTTATAATTTCCTTAAATATTCTAAATTTAGATATTTCCACAGTTTGAACTGCTGAAATACAAATCGGTACATATACACATAGATATATGCACACATGCATGCCTTCCCATACACACGCACGCACACAAAGATAAATACAAGACAGAGAAGTTATACTTTATGAAAATTTGGAAAGAAAGTAAAATACATAATGAGAAGATCAAGTGCAGTAAATATACAATTAATAGGTATTGGCTTAGCAAAAAATATAAAAGAAGTGGTGTTGAATAAGAACTCAGGTTTTTTTTTTAATTAATTAATTATTTATTTTTTATAAATAATTATAAACTTTGGATGTATGCAAAATTAACTAAGCATGAACCTAAAAAATAAAGAATATATGAAAAAACTTCACACAGCCCATATGAAAAGAATATGAACCCACTCAAGTTAAACAAAGTACAACATATTAAAACCTTTCAACCAGCACATGTTACTAATCTAAAATATATAATATATATTACAGTTTAGTAGACTTCAAGATGAAAGAATTGAAATATGATCTTTGTTTGTTACTCCTAGTACCTTTCCCTGAATTTTCTTTTAAGTTCCAGGTCAATAGTAGTTAAATCATCCCTCAATAATCATTAAAAATGTAATTTCAAAAGTTATCAACAAAGAGGGCACACTATAGTTTCACCATAAGATAAGGAATCAGTATTAATACATTATTTTGACCATCAAAGCTATCCAAACATTATATTCACGATACAGAAAAGAAAACATATATAATCACATACCTTTTTGTCAAGTTATATATGTCATGTAGGAGTAAAATACACTTTTGGACTTCCCAAGATCAAACATTGCTAGGTAACCACCAAATTCAGGATGTACAAAAGCAGGGAATCTTTGTCAAAAAGTGTAAAGCATGAAGATAACTGATCTTCTGCAGGTTAAGAATTTTTTTTTTTGATAAGTAAATTGTTTGTTGCCACAGGGATTGAACCCTTAGGGAAAAAAGAAAATTACAAACCATTGAGATGGAGTTTATGCCTTATTCCAGGATAAGAGAATATATGACACCATAGATATCAGATTAAGCAGACAAAAGATATTAAAATGTCAAAAGTTCTAAGCGACCTTTACAAGTAACAACATGAGGTTTCTTCTGATTCCTAAAAGTTAGTTGTATCACAATTTAAGAAACTTCATATTGTGAAAGCATTAAGTCAATAGCAACACAACACCAATGATCCAACTCTGTATGTTTTTATAGCAATCATCAATGAAAGGAATATCCTAATGAAAGCAAGGATCAAATACAGAGACTTCATTTATTGATGTAGTTAGGTCCAAGTTCAATTAATTTTTCTTCTGCAGAAAAACAAAGTTCTTATTAGGGAAGTAATCCTGTGCATTTGACACTCAGTTACTGCAGCTAAGGGGAATAAAAGGAACACTAACATGTCTCCTGCCCAACTTATAACGAACATCATAAAGTAACAATGTCTCTTAAACTGTAAAGGGATTGCATTTGTACAGGATAAAGCAATCTGGATAGCAACTTTTAGCTACTAAGACAAATAAATAATCAACTATATATGGGTGGCTGGGGATAAAAAAGCCAAAATACAATTGCAACAACAATGCAATTACAGATACTCGCCAACAAAGAAGGAGGAAAAAAAAAACTACATACCTATACCAAGATAAATCAATACTGCAAATATATAAATAAATCTTCTTTTCTTATCTTTTTTTGGGGGTGTTGATAGGAAAGTAAAACTCAAAGTCATAACAAACGTTTTCTTCTCTGTTATTGTTTGAATACAACAAACAAATTTGAGTCTGCATTAATGCCTATTTCTCCTTGTATATCCTAACACAACAGAGGAAACTCTCAACACTTGATAGACATAAGATTAATCTACTCCCTTTTCTCCTATGAGATTTGTTAAAAGCACAACTATCAATAGCCTTAGGTTCTACATTTATTCAACAATAATGCTTCATGAAAAGGAACATTTTGTACATTTCCAACAATTACAGATCTTTCCATTTTTACCCTGTAATATTTGATGGCCCAAATCTCTAAACAGAAATTTGAATACAGGAAAAAACTGTAAACTTCGTGAGAGACTAACATCATCACATAACAATAAACATATAAATGTCCTTTCTTGGAAGCCTAGAGAAGATGCTTCTTGTGTTGAGGTGGGTGCATGTTTGTGGTTGCCTGCATGTATATCGTAAACACCTTTCAAATAAAATGAAAGAAAACAATATAAAATTTGGTATACCTTCATTTCATGAATCCAAGAAAAAAAAAAAGACTCCTTTCCAAGCAACATAAAAAACAGAAAAACCGATATCATTAATTTTGGGACATGCCCAATCGGATAGATATAAAAAGTCCAAAATACCTGTTTGACTACATCAAGCCTACTAGTAACATGTAAGATTTATCAAGATTGAAAGTGACAATTAACTTAATTTCTAAAGTCTCTTGACATTGTACTATAGACCTGGTATTGAATTGCACATTCACCAGAGCAGATATAGGAGGATTAGGGAACAGAAGAGGGAAAATTCCCATTATATAGCTCACAGGCCAAAGAGATCTCTAATGACCACAAGAAGACAGAAATGGAAAACAAAACTAGCCAAAATATTCAGGAAATTTATGCCTACTAGAAGCCATACTCCACACTTCAACCTTACCAATAGTTGGCTGTCTAACATTTATCAAAGAAAGAATTAATTCAAAAGTATCTATTAGAGAATAGTATATGTAACTATGTAAGTGGTTCAGCGCTCGCTATATTTATCTTCTGAAACTGTTTCTATATTCTTTTTTGCATCCATTAGTTTTTCCTGAGAGACAACACTCAGAGAACCCTACACACTGAAGCATGGATTGAAGGTCCAAGAAAACTCAACTTTAAGAAAATACAGAATCAGTGCATATAGCAATTATCAGAAGGCAGTTTTGAATATTATCATGATCAACATTTTCAAGACAAAAATCAGTTTAGAAACCCTGTACATTGCTACATGCAAGTTAACTCATAAAACCAATTGGTCTCTTCACAATTTTTTTTTTTTTTTTTTTTTGATAGATAACGAAAAATTTTATTAAAAAAGTAGCCAACCCGAGTACATTGGGGATGTACTATGGGGGCAAAAATCAAGAAACAAAATTACAATGATCAAATAAAACTGGAATGGAAGAACAAGTAAAATGCGATAAAGCCACACTCCAAGCAAGGAGAGTGTGACAGAAAAAAGATTTAATCTCTAGCAAGGACCGTTCACATCCCTCAAAACATCTAGCATTCCTTTCACTCCAAATGCACCACATCAAACAATGCGGCACTAGTCTCCAAAGGCCTATATTGCGGTGACGTCCAAACTTACCTTGCCAAGATTCAAACACCTCAATTACCTTATGTGGCATAACCCAGTGAATTCCAAACAAACAAAACACCAAAGACCATAACTCAAAAGCTATGGGGCAATGAAGAAGAAGATGATCCACCGACTCCCCACACCTCTTACACATATAACACCAATCAAGAACAATAATACGCCTTTTGCGAAGGTTATCTGTTGTAAGGATTTTACCTAAGGAAGCAGACCATGAGAAAAAAGCTACCCTTGTAGGGAATAAACAATTACATGATTGAATGCTGCATTCTCATGAAAAATTAATCACATAAGATGTTTTGACAGCTCATATCTAGTATTCAGAGTTGGTGGATTCTGTCACAAAATCAAAGCATTACACAAAACAAAAACACTAACTTTGAAATTTATTGTTTCATGAGTTCAATAATCATTTCAAGACATGTCATGAAATACTGCCAAATAGGTAAAGAAAGATACAGTGTATTCGTTTCTTAATATCTCCAAAGAGACTGCAAAAAAATATATATAAAACCTGCCATACATAATGGAGTATAAATCAACTTATTTAATGTCATTAGTCATTACCCAATCCCAATGTCAGTCCCACGAATAAAGTACGACGTTACTGTCTCGGGTCCTAACCTTTGTTACTTTTGCATCACGGTATAATAAGACCAACGCAGCACGATTACGATAGTATAGAAACTATAAATTTAACAATATTATCAATATATTATATATAGAATCGGCTAAAAAACTATGAAGCAAATTTTTTAATGTTCTAGCAAGAAAGGTTCTAAAACCAAAACTATCATACCATTCATTAACTTGTATCTGCATACTAGATTAAATTGCTGGAGCATCTGAAGCTTCCAAAATTTGCTTCTCGTCTCGGATCAGCGAACCAGTTCAGGCTAGTGCATCGCACCAGAGCTGCTCGCAAAACTCCGCACAGTTCAAAGCTAGTTTTGGTCTTCTGTTATTTGGGTTTTTTGATTTGTATGAACGTTGAAGATGGTTGATTTGGGTGATAGGTGAAGATGGTCTTTTGCTATTTGGGTTGGGTGAACATGGACGGTGCAGATGGGTTGTGTTATGGATGAATGGTGAAGATGGCTTTTGTAATCTTGTGCAGCCCAAAAGAAAAACTTTTTCTCCTGACAGGAAAATGATTTGAAAGTGAATTTTAATAAATCCCCAATCTAATTAAAGATTAATATCTCCTACCAAATTTCTATAAAATTAAAGATTAATATATATGTCATTAATAAAAGTGTAAAGAACATACAATTTAACGGGTTAAATTTTCAAAATATATAATAATATTTATTTTATTGAACAAAATTGTAACTTTAGTTTACAACCAATTTTGTAACTTTATGCCGCAACTAATTTTGTAGTCAATTTTTGTCCTAAAAAAAAAATTTCCTTCAGTCTGTTACGTAGCCATGAGGATAAATTTTGGCAGGCCGTTCATTTTAATACTTAAAATTGTGAGTCCCACTTTTTTTTGTACAAATGAGGGTATTTAGACCTTTTCGAGTATCTGATTATTCCCTCAAATATATGTAGTCCCTCCTCCCACACACATCGAATTATTACAAGGAAGAATCTTACGGGAATGACCCTTTTAAATTAATTGTTTAGTAGGGAAACTATCGTAAAGGTACTTAGATAAGGATGTGGTGTAAAATTTATATTTTACCCCTCTAAACTTAACATGTCACATAATCTTATCAAATATTTAAGAATACGCATAATCACACTCAATCAATTCTAATACCCAATATAAATCAAACTAAATTGAGAGCTTATTAAGATGTTATTTGGTGTGATAAGATGTATTGAATTTTAAGTAAAATGCTAATATAACAATCTCTTATTGAATGGTGTAAAATATGGATTTTACACTCTATCCTTACCAAATTCGGACTCATATAAAGAACCTTTGAAGTAGTGTATTTAGCATTCAAGTAATAATCTTAAGTGGCATTAGAGCATTAGCATTTGGGTATTTTAAAAAATATTTATTTTACACTCTAAAAATCTCTTTTTATCTATTTTAACATACCATTTTACAACTCATCCAACATCTCATTTTTTATTTTACACATTAAAATAATATAAACTATTCAATAAAACAATACAAAACTAACCCATCTCTCTCTCTCTCTCTCTCTCTCTCTCTCTCTCTCTCTCTCTCTCTTAACCAATCACTACCTAAATCTAAACCCATAAGAATCCATGCACTACCCACCACCCATCACTCAAACTCATACCTTGATTAACCCATCTACCGCCCACCATTGAAACCCAAATCAACCCAACCACCAAATCTCAACCACCACCACCATGCCATAATCAACAATAACAATCAAAACCCATTAAATCAATAACCAACAAAATCAAAACTCAAACCATATAACTCAACCATTGTAAATAGCACAAAACCACCATTGAATCAACACCCAGCAACCAGCAAATCGATGGAGACCAAACCAAAACCCATAACCTCAATCTTTGTTAGTCTTTGTTCTGTCAATGTTAAGGCCCAACCACCAACATGCATATTAGAGAGAGAAAAATGAGGAAAGGGGACAAAGTTGCAAGAGAGAGAGAGAGAGAGAGAGAGAGAGAGAGAGTGAATTAAAAACAATAAAAGTTGCTACATTAACTTCTATAAGTAAGAATTATTGTAGAAGTGTCTAATTTTTTATTTTTTAAGAATAGAAGCTCAGATGTTGCTTGTTTTTTATTTTTTATTATTTTTTAGGAGTTAAAATAGAAACTTGGGTGTTAAATAGACCGTCATCTTAAATAAATCTTCACATTGTGATATGAAGGAGATAAATTGAACTACTTTAGAGGAAAGCTTTGTCAAGCCCAAAATGTCACTTAAATAGCAAAGAGTTCTTCAACAATCACAATTTTTGTGCCAAAAATGTGGTACTGCATATTACTTCTATGTAAGTCCATTTTTTCTTCTATCACTCGTAATCAACGACCACAAAATTGTAGTCAAAGTTGTGGCAAAGTGATGCAGGATGCGGAAGCAACAAGAAGCAGAACATGTCTATTTCTAGAAAATAAGAAACAAAACACATTTAGTTATAAAAATAATCTCAAATCTGAAAAGGTTCCTTGAATCTACAAGAGTTCCTTGAATCCACAAGAAGAAAATGTTTGGAATCCACTAGAAAATAGAAAGGCAAAAATTTGATTTTTTTTTTATTGAATAATTGTTTTTCTTTTTCTTTTTACAAACTTAGGGGCCTATTGAAACTTTCTTCTTCAATTTCATTGGCTTCAAGATCTTTCTCTATAATAAGATCTTCATGATTCTCCTCCACAATAATCTTGATTTTAGAATATTCTTCCATAATAAGACCTCCATTAATTTCCTTAGAAATCTCTATATTTCATTCTTTGACTTCTAAATAATCTTTAAGAACAATATTTTCTTCAACATGCAATTCTTCCTTTAATGGTGGAATATATGGCTCTTCAAAATAATTTTAAGTATGAACTTCTTGGCCAATAATAATATTGTTTTGTATACAACAAGATTTCATCACAATCTATAGGGTAAAAGTTGATAGCAAGCATCTTTTTCATCCTTAGCCATGAACGAATTATGTCTTCACCTTGTCGGATTCTATTAGATTATAATCGTTCCCACTAACGTAAGGCATATTCACTAAGTTTATACAAAGCAAGTTTAACTTTTCTCTCATAACAATTATTCTCATAGTCAAATAAATCTTCCAGATCCAGTAACCAATCAAGAAAATCTTATTTATAAAAATAACTATTAAAACTTGCCATTCTTCTATAAGACCTACATGAAATTTGTTTACCAATAGATTGCCCATAAGCTATGTCTCCGCAACAATTATCCCTACTATTTTCATGCTCCAATGATGACATCCTAGTAAAGATATTTGCGAGTGCTAGTTGTACATCACGTAACACTTGCTAAGTTTTCTGTCTCCGAAATTGCTACTGTCCTATACGTTAGCCACTAGACCAAGATAAATCAAGGCTTTGATATCAACTGATGCGAGAATGCATAAGTTCAAGAAGTAAAACACGTCTACTTCTATAAAACAAGAAACAAAACACATTTGCTTTTGAAAATAATCTTGAATCCACGAGAGTTCCTTGAATTCACAAGGAAAAAGGGTTTGGGATTCACTAGAAAATAGAAAGGCAAAAGTTTGAATTTTATTGATTGAATAATTATTTTAAAAAAAATGCTTAGAGACTTGGGGGCCTATTTAAGAGTTTTGTAGAACTTAACAGACAAGAAAATATATTCTAAAATAACTCCTAATTAATACGTAACCATAACATGAACCAAATTTGACCTAAAAATCATTAAAAGCACCTAAAAACAAGAAAATAAATGCCCTAAACCTAAAATAATGAAGATTACATAAAAAAATAACAAATGACATAAAAATTAATTTGAAGATTCTGTCCTACATTACAATTTTTGTGCCAAAAATGTGGTATTACATATTACTTTTATATAAGTCCATCATTTTTTCTTCTATTACTCACAATCAACGACCACAAAATTGTAGTAAAGGTTGTGGCTAAGGGTAGCAATTTTTATCCAAAACCCATTAACCCATCCATGATCTAATTTAGATAAGTCTTAAACCAACCCAATTAAACATTTGGGTTAAATGGATAAAAACCTAGTGGGTAATTTAATTAAATGAGTCCTAATGGATAAGCTCACTGTGTCTAGTAGTTATCCATTTACATTAAAAAATAAAAAAAATAAAACCCTAACATAACTTTAGTTTCCCAACTGCTAACACTCCTCGCCTCTCACCGTGTTGTTGTTGTTGTTTTTTTTTTTTCTTGATTTTCTTTGGTTTTCCTAATATTTTTCCCATCTCCCAACCACTTTTTGAGCTTAATGATTGGTTATGGTGAGAATGTTATTGGCCATCATTGATGAAGATGAAAACGATAATGATATCAGATTTGATTAGTTGCTCTACCTTCACCTTTTTGGACGGTGATGATATTAGTTCCTCTCTCTTGCTATTCATCGGTGGTGTTCTTTTCTATTTAAAAAATGGGTTAAATGGGTGGGTTAAAGTTTAAATAATTTGGATGGGTAATGGGTATTTAATTTTTACTTAAATGGCTTTTTAATGGATAAATGGATAATAATATAATGATCCATTTATGACCCAACCCAAAATCTACCAAACCCATCCATTTGTCACCCTTACTTGCGGCACAAAACTTGTATCCCTATTTTCTCATGAAAAAAAATTGTCCTTTTCTATTTGAACAAAAGGCCATATCAAACGATGAAGATCAAGGACGAAACCAAGATTCAAACTTAGGGAAGCTAAAGTTCTTTGTTTAAAGATTTTAAAAAATTGAAATACCAATACTAGAGGTTGACAATAATGCATTATTAGGATTTTTTTAAAATTAAAAATTAAAAAAAATTTATTAAAAAAAATCAATAATAGCAATTTATAATCAAAGGTTTTTTTAAGTCAATTGACACATCTTAATAATTTCAAGGTCTAACCAAGGTTAGACCGATTCTTTATTCTATCAACATTATAAATTAAAATAATAATAATTATTTATTCTTTTCACATAATTTTATAAATAATAACTTCATAATGCTATATATAGTTGTGGGGCCCAACAATTCGTGGACCAGACCCATTTGCCCTTAGAGAGTCCGAGGGCCCAATCCGAGGAGAACTGTGGCCCAAGCTCCATGACGCAGAGCACAGACCAATTTTGGGAGGCAGCCGAGGACAGTCTAGTCCTCGGCAGGCCCATAATCCGCCCAGAATAAAGGGATAAATTCGTAAGGAAATCCAAAATACCTTGGGGCGATTACCCTAAATACCCTTCTGGATAAGGCCCAATGCCTGACAGAACCGTACTCTGCAGCTTTATCAAGTCATCCCCAACAATTCCGGGATTAGACTGATGGGACCAATGTCAGTATTTGTAAAGACTGACCCTACACGTGGACGAAGGACATCGAATGCACGCTAGTATAAAAGGAGAAGTAAGTGAATCTAGTTGGGGGGGGGAAAAAAGAAAGACTTCATGAATAAGATCGCCGGAACGATCCATGCACAGAACAGAGAAGGTCCTCCGTTGGACAGCCGGAAAGGATCACAAGGGTCCTCGGATCAAGTCCGAGGAGCCCATTCTCAGAAGTGGCAGCATGGCGGGGCTTTAAACGTTTAGGCCCAGTCCATTTTCCACAGGGACCTTTCTGAAATCCAGACCGGACCATCGCCCCGTGACCAAGCCCAAGCTTTTCAAGCCCACTCTCTACAAATCGTATTGTGAGGGATCTCTCCCGCGTGAACCCAAAAATGTCACTGGGCCGCGCAGGAATCGTGTCCTTACAATTGGCGCCGTCTGTGGGAAAGCATGCGCGCTTGGCGCAGGTGGCGGTGGAGTCAACTCTCTACTAAGCAAAAATTCACGGAGCTTCCTCCGTCTCCTTTGACGTGCAGCTGTTGTTCAGACATAAACTTCTGCTAGGGGCTACGCCTTTCAGCGCCCATGGCGTAGGCAGCCCTAGAGGCTCTTGGCCTCAAGCCGGCTCTCCCCGCCCTGATCTAGGGGCTTACATCCGAAAAACAAACAAATACAAAAAACAAATCTCATAAGCTTTGGACAGAACCAAGGTCTTGCATGGTCCACGGACTCAAGCCTGTGGGGAAACCAAGCACAAAAATAAATCTCGTAAGTTTTGGACAGAACCAAGGTCTTGCATGGTCCTCGGACTCAAACCTATGGGGAAACCAAGTACAAGAGATGAAAATCAAAAGCTTTGGACAGAACCAAGGTCTTGCATGGTCCTCGGACTCAAACCTATGGGGAAACCAAGAACAAGAGATGAAAATCAAAAGCTTTGGACAGAACCAAGGTCTTGCATGGTCCACGGACTCAAGCCTGTGGGGAAACCA